>NC_084614.1:17735989-17998489 GCF_033978795.1 Nerophis ophidion | reverse complement strand
GTCCTCCGCTGTGGACTGATGTGCTTTTTACTTTTCAAACTATGCAACTCTGACAAAATACAAAAAAAAACAAATATCCACTGCAGAGGACATGTGATATCACTAGTAATGGTCTTCTGATCTTATATATCTTCTTAAATCACTTATCGTCTTTAACGTTGATCTGTCCACTGTAGATGGCTCTGAAAGGACCTCCTGGACCAATGGGATTCACCGGACGTCCTGGACCACAGGTATGGCCCTTGACATCCAGAGATCTTATTTGATGTGAACTATGAGGAAATGCAAGTTCCTCTTTCTCAGGGAAACCCAGGTAGTCATGGTCTGAAAGGAGAAAGTGGAGACCCGGGTCCCCAGGTAAGTACCTCCTTTGACGAGAACATGGTGAGATTCAAAGCTTACAAGGGTGGTGTTTTGAACTTGCTTTGCTTTCTTTAGGGGCCCAGGGGACCTCATGGTCTGATGGGACCACCCGGCAAAGCAGGAAGGAGAGTGAGTATTAAAAACGGTGTTTTTATCCAAATTTCTGCCCATGGACCGCCCTTTTCTAACCTTCCTCTGACAGGGTCGTGCTGGAGCTGATGGAGCAAGGGGAATGCCTGGAGAGCCCGGCACTAAGGTAACGCGCCTAAGAGTTTCATAATAACATAAGTAGTGTGGACTCTTAACGTCTGTCGTGTCTCTTCAGGGCGACCGTGGCTTTGATGGTCTTCCTGGTTTGCCCGGGGACAAGGGACACAGGGTGAGGACATAGCAAGCAAGGCAACACCTTTTTAAAACCACCTTTGTTTGAAGGAGTCTGTAATCCTTCAATACTCCACGTTTTTGTCTATAGGGTGACACAGGAGCCCTGGGCCCTCCCGGATCTCAAGGAGAGGATGGCGAGAGGGTACAGAGACAAATTCTTAGCAAGCCAGTAGGCCTAATTTTCTAACCATGATCTCCTGTTCCTCTGTCACCTAAGGGAGATGACGGCGAGGTCGGACCAAGGGGTCTCCCAGGTGAACCAGTGAGTGTTTCCATGACGACACAGCTGACACCTTAGGGTTGTTTCTCATTTGTGTATGCGCTAGCATCACGCGTAGGGGTTGGGGTCACAGACACACGCATGATCTGGTGGTAGTGAGAATCCTTCTTGTGCAAAGGTTTATTTTTGGAGTCTGTAATTTGTGGTGCTGTTGGACCATGGCAAGATTGTTTGGCGCGTCTCTGAGTGTTTTGTGTTCTTTTTTTTACTTTTAGGGACCTCGTGGCTTACTCGGACCAAAAGGTCCTGCCGGAATTCCAGGACCCCCTGTGAGTCACAACTCAGTCCGGCGCCTCAGTTCAAGATTCAGTGATGACTTTTGTTTCTCCTTTCTTTTCTCAGGGTGTTCGAGGAAACGACGGGCCCGTTGGTCCTAAGGGGAACCTGGTCTGTGTCTTTTACTCGTCTAACTATGTCATATTAACTCTTATCTTTGCCTTTTCCTCATGTGTCAACTCTTCTTCTGGTCTTAGGGTCCTCAAGGAGAGCCCGGTCCTCCAGGTCAACAGGGAACATCAGGAACTCAGGTGAGACACAGGACACAGGACACAGGGCCATGTCTCTTAGGATGTGCATTTATTCTTCAGGTGATTTAACATGTCTCTGTTTGACAGGGAATGCCAGGACCTCAGGGAGCCATGGGACCCCCGGGAGAGAAGGTATTCATGTTTGTCTTTCATTGGAGGAGAGAAGGTTTTAGTACACAATCTTTGCTGAGCGTTTTTGATGAGTTCAGCTGATGTTTCCTTGTTAGCTTGGTGGCTAGTGTGTAAATACATGCTTTTTTAGAGATTCCAATAATGACATATGTGGTCCATCTGACAGAGTCAATAAATGTGACTAAATAATTTACTTCCAAGCTTAAAATGTATGAAAAGTAAAATGAACGCCCTTATTACGTCCTACAGGGCCCTACAGGAAAACCAGGTCTTCCAGGAATGCCCGGCGCTGACGGCCCTCCTGTAAGTTCGACTTTTCTCCTTAAAGTTGCCTTTATGTATTTTAGTCATTACAACCTACATTGTTTCATTTCAGGGTCACCCAGGAAAAGAGGGACCCTCAGGCACCAAGGGTAACCAGGTCAGTAGCACTGCAGCGGTTCCTACATCCCACAAAGTTTCATTACTATTTTCTAAGAAGTCCAAATGCGAACTATTGTTACGGAAGAAATTATTTTGCAATTCTTGTTCATCTATTTGTCTGTCTCCGCTTGATCTTTTACAGGGCCCCAATGGCCCCCAAGGCGCTATTGGCTATCCTGGCCCTCGTGGCATCAAGGTCAGTTCAACACATCTAACTTTAGTCTTTGAGGCATTCAGGTTCTCATACATCTGTTTCTGACTCCCATCCGCTCTGCTTGCAGGGGGAGCAAGGAATCCGAGGACTAAAGGGTCACAAGGGCGAGAAGGTGCATGATCATACCCTTCTGAGGGAACAAAAGCAAATGAATGATTGAACAAATGTCTTTCTTCTTGACACCTTCAGGGAGAAGATGGTTTCCCTGGAATCAAGGGAGACTTTGGCGTCAAAGGAGAGAGGGTAACCTGGAATGATTGAATCTTTAATGAGTCATTTTTCATATACTCATGTTCTCATTTGAATGGTTTTCTTCTTCTGCTGCTGGCAGGGCGAGATCGGAGTGTCTGGTCCCAGAGGAGAGGACGGCCCAGAGGGGCCAAAGGGTCGCGTTGGGCCTCCTGGTGAGCTCGGACCTCTCGGTCTTGTTGGAGAGAAGGTACGACCCGCTGCATCTAATCTCTTTCTGTGCAATTAAAGGAAAGTTTAAATCTTTAAAAATTGAAGAGACATTGGGCAGCTCTCACTTCCACCACTCGATGTTGCGTCTCACCTGTCATTAATGACATTGCCGTATGTTTTCAGGGCAAACTTGGTGTTCCTGGACTTCCTGGATACCCTGGAAGACAAGGACCCAAAGTAAGATAAGCACCATGAACTTTTTCATGTTTGTAAGTTCATCTTGACCGTGCGTCAGTTTGATTCTTTGTGTTTGCCCTTTAGGGGTCTTTGGGATTCCCAGGATTCCCCGGCTCAAATGGCGAGAAGGGAACAAGGGTACGTATGCGGCGCTCTGATGTGATATCACATTTACTCTTAGGACTGTCTGAGGTTTGATTGTGTTGTTGTTTTGGTTTTCAGGGCCTGACAGGCAAACCAGGACCAAGAGGACAAAGAGGACCAACGGTAAAGTTTTGTTATTTATAAAACTTCTCTCCGTCTGGTGTCTGGTCTGTTTCCCCTTTACTTCACTATCTGTGTCCATTAGGGTCCCAGAGGTCAGCGAGGACCACGAGGAGCCACGGGAAAGTCTGGTGCAAAGGTTGGTCATCACACAAGTACTTGACAAGAAGAACAATTTCCATTCTTTTATTCACTGTGGATTTTGCACTTGCTCATCAGGGAACTTCCGGAAGCGACGGTCCTCATGGTCCACTCGGAGAGAGGGTGAGCTCTTAGATTTTGCTGAGTGGTGCTCGCTCTGAATTGCATGTCATCCTTATCCTGCTTTTTTGTGTCACCAGGGATTGCCCGGACTTCAAGGAGCCAATGGTTTCCCCGGACCTAAAGGACCTCCTGTGAGTGAAAATGAAGGATTTCGGTGAAAGAACAGTGAGATCCAGATTGATTTGAGGGTTTTCTGCGTATTTTCTCACAGGGACCACCAGGAAAGGATGGGCTTCCTGGACATCCTGGACAGAGAGGAGAAGTTGTGAGTTTCAGTTTGATCTTTGGTGTCAGGAAGGAGGCCTCAGTGGCAACACATAACTGTATCTCTTTAATTCAGGGTTTCCAAGGAAAAATGGGCCCACCAGGTCCTCCTGGAGTAGTCGGACCTCAGGTGAGTTAAGACATAACTGTGCATCAATTACATTTTTATGGTGAATCATTCTCTCAATGTTCAATATGCTTCTTCAGGGTCCATCAGGAGAGACTGGTCCCTTGGGTGAGCGCGGCCACCCTGGACCACCTGGTCCACCTGGAGAGCAGGGACTTTCTGGCCCCTCAGGGAAGGAAGGTACAAAGGGAGACCCAGGACCTCCAGGAGGTCCAGGTAAAGATGGACCACCTGGATTGAGAGGCTTCCCTGGAGAGAGAGGACTTCCTGGTACCCCTGTGAGTACCTCATGAGCATTAATCGACCACCATCTTGGAGAAATTGAATGCTGAAAACCTGTATTTTTCTTCCAGGGAGGTGGAGGACTGAAGGGAAGCGAAGGACCTGCCGGACCTCCTGGACCTGCTGTATGTTTCATATAGTACAAACTGATATTTAGTTAGACCTCTCAGTTTGGGTTCAATCATATTAACATGTGGTACCAATTGATTCAATCTTTCCAGGGATCTCCTGGTGAGAGAGGACCTGCTGGCACTGCCGGACCTGTCGGACCCCCTGGCAGACCAGGCCCACAGGGACCTCCTGGTCCCGCCGGAGAGAAGGGTGTTCCTGTAAGTCTTCGTAGCTTTTGTCCAGGTGTTTATTGTCACAAAAGTGTTTAAAGTATTATTTTTTTTGTCCTGTGACCCAGGGTGAGAAAGGTCCACTCGGCCCTGCAGGTCGGGATGGAGTACAGGGTCCTGTGGGTCTTCCAGGCCCGGCTGGAACACCAGGAGGACCTGGAGAGGATGGAGACAAGGTCCGTGTCACAAAGCGATCAGGACTACTTATGGTTGTAAAAATGCAGACATATTGTTGAGAATAATGCTGTTTGGCTTTGTCATGATGTCCAGGGTGAGGTGGGAGAACCCGGCCAGAAGGGATCGAAAGGAGGCAAAGGAGAACATGTAAGTGAAACTCAAATAGAACAAAACGTGTCTGCGACTGAAAATCCAACTAAACCAGAAATTAATGTCATTATTTGTTTTTACTCGTGCTTTCATGATTGTTTTGTTTTAGGGACCTCCCGGACCACCTGGGCCAATGGGTCCCGTTGGTCAGCCTGGCCCTGCTGTAAGTCCTGGACACTTTCTTGGTGCTGTCATCTACTAATAGGGTGCTTAATATTCTGTTCTGGTGTTCAGGGTGCTGATGGCGAGCTCGGACCTAGAGGCCAACAGGGGACTTTTGGAGCCAAAGGAGACGAAGGATCCAGAGGATTCCCTGGAGCCCCAGGTCCCATCGGACTGCAGGTAAGTCCATGTCAAATAAATCATGTTGTCATCTCACTTGGACGTCAGGCAGCTTAATGCATCTTTCACCTCTGATCTTCAGGGACTGCCAGGACCAGCAGGCGAAAAGGGAGAGACTGGTGATGTTGGACCTCTGGTGAGTGGTGTTGACAAAGCAGATTTTTAGATTCGAGCGCAGATGAATAATTAAACCTGTATCTCTCTATAGGGTCCTCCGGGCCCTCCAGGACCTCGCGGTCCTGCTGGACCTAACGGCGCTGACGTAAGCTTTCAGTTTATAAAACCGCCAAAAGATCAATATTGTGCCAAATTTGAGATTGAGCAACTTTGAAATGGTCTGTTTGTTTTCTAGGGTCCCCAAGGGCCTCCTGGAGGTTTGGGTAATCCTGGACCTATTGGAGAGAAGGTACACAGACTTGCATCCCCTCTTGAATTCAGTATCCAAGCATGAGTGTGAAGAAGGTGCTGAGATTTTTCCTGACTTCTAAAAGAGTGAATTCTTTACACTCCACAGGGAGAGCCTGGAGAGGGCGGACCACCTGGAATTGGAGGTGAACCAGGAAAGAAGGTGAGATCTTGTAGGAGGAAAGGGCAAAAGGAGTTTCTGGTGCATTCACACCAAGCTAAAAAATGTTTTTCTGTGCCCGTCGACAGGGTCCTCGAGGCGAGCGCGGAGAGAAGGGAGAGTCAGGACAACCTGGAACCGCTGGAACTGCTGGAGGACGAGGACGACCTGGAGATGATGGCCCTAAAGGAAACCCTGTAGGGCTCGTTCTTTGATTTGTGTGACTATATAAATACCGGATTTCCCCATTTTAATGTACGATATGTTACCGTCATCAGGGTCCAGTCGGTTTCCCAGGTGATCCTGGTCCCCCTGGTGAGCTTGGTCCCAGAGTGAGTGTCCCCTTTGTGCGATGACCAGCACATCCCTCTCCAGACTGTTCACTCCTACTGTAGAAAAGGAAAAACCATTCCAGCAAGTCTCTTGTGTTTTCCTCCCAGGGCCAAGATGGCGCCAAAGGAGAGCGAGGAGAAGATGGTGAACAGGGAGAATCTGTACGTCGACGGTTTGGAGAGATTTACAAGTAGCCTCTTCCAAGGTCTTTCTTCGTAACATGTTTTGCTCCTCTCCAACTGCAGGGCTCTCCTGGTCCCCCTGGAGAGAACGGAACTCCTGGTCCCCCAGGAAAGAGGGTAAGAACCTTACTTCATGCTTCCTCCACGCAATCTCACAAAAACTGCGTCAAATTGGACTTGTCGTGCACAAGCTGTGTTGCAGGTTCAAGAGTTAGAAGTATTTCACCAAGTTCTTCAGAGGTGATCAATTCTGTGTTTGTTTGCAGGGTCCTGCTGGGACAAGAGGACCTGAAGGGCGGCAGGGAGAAAAGGGAACCAAGGTGAGTCTGAAGGCTGATGTTGGGATCTTTGGAAATGTAATCAAACAAATAATATCTGAGGAAGCAATCTTAGGGAGGTTTTCAAAATGCTTCAATGTCTTTTTATTCTGTACAAATACAGCACCTTTAAAATGTATTTCATTCATTTTACCTGCTTATTACCTGATCCATGAAAAAAAACTTCTACATAGGTTTATATTTGTCATCCTTCTATCTCAGGGCGACACAGGCTCCCTCGGCCCCCCAGGAAAGACCGGTCCTGTCGGTCCTCAGGGACAACCAGGAAAGCCAGGAACTGAAGGTCTGCGGGGTCTCCCAGGATCAGTGGTCAGTGAAAATCAAGAGTGCTCATCTCCTGTGTGTGTGATATTTGTCCGAACGTACATTACATGAGATCGTTTTTGTTTCTTAGGGTGAGCAAGGATCTCCCGGCGCGGCCGGACCCAAGGGACCACCCGGACCTGTTGTAAGACGCCGCTGTCTTCCTCTTTTCCACAGCCACTCATAGACGCGTAACGTTGCCTGCAATCTTCTTTGATGTATTCTCTGTCTTTGCCTGCAGGGACCTCCAGGTTTGCTGGGTCTGCGAGGAGACCCTGGTGCTAAAGGAGAGAAGGGACACCCAGGTCTTATTGGCCTCATAGGACCCCCAGGAGAGCAGGGAGAGAAGGGTGACAGGGGTATGCCTGGACCTCACGGTTCGAGCGGACCCAAGGGAGAAACTGTAAGTCTGGCTTGGCTTGGGCAGCGCTTGTTGAGGATGGTTCTGATCATGTAATGAACTTTTTTTGCAGGGAATGACCGGAGGCACTGGACCCCTTGGCCCTGCTGGTCCTCCTGGTCATCCAGTGAGTGATACCTACTGTCCTTCCTGTTTCACCCAAGCCTTGTTCACAGTGCCAGCACTCAATTGCCATAAATCCACACCACATGTGGAGGTGGCCTGAGATGCTACTCAAAACTAATGAGAACAGAAGTCTTCAGTCCGCTCTGGTCTCTTGGATCGAACATCAGAGTTTGTGACACATGCAGCTTCACACCCACACACGCACACAAACATGCACATCGTAGTACAGCTTAAGGGCTGATTGGATGTGAACAAGGTTTTAATGAGACCTCCCTGCTTAGCTCCTGTACTCTAAGTGGTATGAAGAGAACATTGAAAGCTTCTAATGTCTTCATGTCTTCTTCAGGGTCCTCAAGGTGTCAAAGGAGCAAAGGGTGCCTCTGTAAGTATTGCACCTCAAAATGGTGACGGCAGTGTGCTTACAGTATTTCATCTCAATTTTCTCCCCTCTGCTTTGTTTAGGGAGGAGCTGGCCCTAAAGGAGAGAAGGGTGTTCCAGGACCTCCAGGAGTTCCCGTACGTTGCTTGTGTCATTGGAGGCGATCGTTAAGTCAAATTAGGACTCACTCTTGGTCATTTGTTTGTGTCCTGCTCAGGGCCCACCAGGCGAGGTCATACAGCCCCTCCCCATCCAGAGGAGCCCCAAGTCCAAACGCTCTATCGATGCCAGCCAACTGCTCCCCGACTCTGACCCCGACATGCCTGCGTCCGACGCCACTGGGGCTGAGTTCCTGATGGGAAGTGACGGCATGGAGGAGATTTTCGGTTCCCTCAACTCCCTGCGGCAAGAGATCGATACCATGCGCTTCCCGTTGGGAACCCAGGACAGTCCTGCCCGCACCTGCCTGGATCTTCACCTCAGCCAGCCCGAGCTTAAAGACGGTGAGAGACCCCCGCTGCCTCCCCAAAATTTATCATTGTGCAGCTCAGAATGATCATCTCATGCCCTTCTCCCCTAAAACAGGAGAATACTGGATTGACCCCAACCAGGGCTGCTCTAGAGACTCCTTCAAGGTCTTCTGTAACTTCACCAGTGGAGAGACGTGCCTGCACCCCCACAAGAGCATCAACACGGTCAGTGCCCTTTCCGGCCTTCAGGTTTGGGATTATACTTGTTGTCCCCAAATTAAGAGAAGAAAAAATGTTAGAATCCTCAAAGAAATATGCCAACTGCTATGTTGGCTGAGAGTTTTCTTGCCAAGAGACGCTGTCTGACGTGTGTTTGTGGTTTGCAGGTGAAAATGAGCTCGTGGGACAAAGAGACTCCAGGATCATGGTTCAGTCAGTTTGCCACAGGCAGCAAGGTTAGTCACTCTGATGTCACGTTCTTCCTCGCAACTCTTCTCAGTGTCCCCAATCTCACCGTCCGCCTCCTTGTCCTCCTCGCAGTTCTCTTACGTTGACTCGGACGGCGAGCCAGTGGGTGTGGTCCAGCTGGGCTTCCTGCGTCTCCTGAGCGTCCAGGTCCGCCAGAACTTCACCTACAATTGCCACCGCTCGGTGGCGTGGGCCGACCGCAGCGCCAAGAACAACTACGACCGTGCGCTGCGCTTCCAGGCCGCCAACGAAGACGAGCTGAGCTACGAGACCAACCCGTACATCGAGGCGCTAGTGGATGGCTGCTCTGTGAGTTCATGAACTCAACAATACACGTTCATAGAAGTGAAATTGTCATCTGGTGAGATGCCTGTGAATAATCTCATTTGTTGAGGTCATTGTATTTTCACGGTATGAAATCGATTACACCTTGACTGTTCGGGTGCTCCCAGTAAAAGTGCTTAAAGATTTGATAAGATATTTGTAGTCGGACAGGATGTTGCTGGATCGCCTAAGGTGGTATTAGCAGAAGTTCATGTTGAAAGACTAGGTAGGACAGCTCTAGTCTTAGAGGATGGTGCTGGATCGGAAGTATTTACTCTCTAATGTGGGAACAGGGACGGCGGTCAGGATATTTGTTGTGCCGTTTGAGGCCTCCCTCCATAGTGTCTTTATTGTTATCCAGAAGTTAGCTGGTGAACCTGTGCGCCCCTCTCCCTAATGGAGGGGAGGGCACAGGTTCGGTGGGCACAGATGAAGTGCTGGCTGTCCAGAGTCGGGACCCGGGGTGGACTGCTCGCCTGTGTATCGGTTGGGGACGTCTCTGCGCTGCTGACCTGTCTCCGCTCGGGATGATCCCCTGCTGGCTCCACTATTGACTGGACTCTCCCTATTATGTTAGATCCACTATGGACTGGACTTTCACAATATTATGCTAGATCCACTCGACGTCCATTTCACCGGACGCCCTAGAGCAGACCTGGGCAAATTAAGGCCCCGGAGCCGCATGGGGCCTGTTGAGCTTTTCAATCTGGCCCGCCGGACATTCCCAAATAATAGTTTAGATGTTTAAGATGGAAAGTGTAGCTGCCATTATGATGTGCAGTGAGGTTTTCTAACGACCGGAAGTCTTCAACTATACTAAGTATTTCAATGCTTGGAATCTGCATCATATACTAGTTGCAATGGTCATCTGATGACTTACTATAGCCATCTAATTACTTACTATGGTCACGTTGAGATATTTCAGATTGTAAGTGGGGGTTTTTTTCACTGTTTGTTGCATTTTGGTTGCGTTTTGGTTGATTGTAAAATATGTTGTCAATATTCAGTGTTTTATCATTCATATTTAATATTGTAAATCCCAAATTCTTTATTTCCATGTACATTCTGGGTGTCTCATTCAGTTTAAAAAAATCAAGTTCCATTCCGTTTTTTAAGGCGGTCTGTCATAATGGTTTTAGCTTTTAATCATTATTGTGAGGTTTTTATTAGTGTTCCTAAAAATAGATATACTGGCCCCCAGACACACTTTTTTATCTAAATCCGGCCCCCCAGGGTAAAATAATTGCCCAGGCCTGCCCTAGAGGGAGGGGTCACGCACATCTGCGGTCCTCTCCAAGAATTCTCATTGTCACCCCTCTGGGTTGAGTTTTTCCTTGCCCTGATGTGGGATCTGAACCGAGGATGTCCTTATGGCTTGTGCAGCCCTTTGAGACACTTGTGATTTAGGGCAATATACAACATTGATTGATTGAGGGGTTGGTGAGGAGTCGCTATCATCTGAGCTTGGTGAGAGACCCCTTTGCTGGAACTCTTCGTTAATAATTGAATAAGTCATTGAAGAACATGTGTCGTGTTTGTGGGGCGTGTCCAGTTGTGCTGAAAAAGGCATCAAAACATTGTATCATATATGGATACTTTGGATCCAGCACCCTCATCTCAGACTACAGCTGTCCTATCTCGTCTGTGGGCGTGAACTGATGAAACCTGCTTGGATGAGAGGACAAAATGTCCGTCAATTGAAACAGTCCAGTTGGGATCGAGTCAATCTCCTGAGAAGTCAGCTGGTGAGGTGTGGCAGTTATTTTTGCCAGAGCAGTGTATAGAGAGAGTAGGGCCAACTGGTTTCAGAGTTGGTCCCAAACATGGCTCCCTGTCGTCACTTGAGGGGCTTTGGACCAATTAGGAAGAGTTTGGCCAGAGGATCTCCTAAATGATTGGTCAAAAGAACTCACATGACTACAGGGCGCCATGTTTGGGAACCAACTCTGAAACATGGTTGGCCATGCTGATTTTAGGTTGGTACCAGCGCCCTCTGCTGGCACGGGTGTGAAGGCGGCCAATACAATTCAGATCAATGAAATTAGTTTGCAACCTGATGTGGTGAAGAAGGCGCTGAGCCGGAAGGCAAAGCTCTCAATTTACCGGTCGATCTACGTTCATCATCCGGCCAGGATCTTCAGCGCTCACTGGATCGGTTCGCAACCGAGTGTGAAGCGACTGGGATGGAATCAGCACCTCCAAGTCCGAGTCCATGGTTCTTGCCCGTAAAAGGGTGGAGTGCCATCTCCGGGTTGGGGAGGAGATCTTGCCCTAAGTGGAGGAGTTCAAGTACCTCATAGTCTTGTTCACGAGTGAGGGAAGAGTGGATCGTGAGATCGACAGGCGGACGGTGCAGCGTCTTCCGTAATGCAGACGCTGTATCGATCTGTTGTGGTGAAGAAGGAGCTGAGCCGGAAGGCAAAGCTCTCAATTTACCGGTCGATCTACGTTCATCATCTGGCCAGGATCTTCAGCTCTCACTGGATCGGTTCGCAGCCGAGTGTGAAGCGACTGGGATGGGAATCAGCACCTCCTCGGGTCCATGGTTCTTGCCCGGAAAAGGGTGGAGTGCCATCTCTGGGTTGGAGAGGAGATTTTGCCCTAAGTGGAGGAGTTCAAGCACCTCAGAGTCTTGTTCACAAGTGAGGGAAGAGTGGATCGTGAGATCGACAGGCGGATTGGTGCGGCGTCTTCAGTAATGCGGACGCTGTATGGATCTGTTGTGGTGAAGAAGGAGCTGAGCCGGAAGGCAAAGCTCTCAATTTACCGGTCAATCTACGTTCATCATCTGGCCAGGATCTTCAGCGCTCACTGGATCGGTTCGCAGCCGAGTGTGAAGCGACTGGGATGGGAATCAGCACCTCCAAGTCCGAGTCCATGGTTCTTGCCCGGAGAAGGGTGGAGTGCCATCTCCGGGTTGGAGAGGAGATTTTGCCCTAAGTGGAGGAGTTCAAGCACCTCAGAGTCTTGTTCACAAGTGAGGGAAGAGTGGATCGTGAGATCGACAGGCGGATCGGTGCGGCGTCTTCAGTAATGCGGACGCTGTATGGATCTGTTGTGGTGAAGAAGGAGCTGAGCCGGAAAGCAAAGCTATCAATTTACCGGTCGATCTACGTTCCCATCCTCACCTATGGTCATGAGCTTTGGGTTATGACCGAAAGGACAAGATCACGGGTACAAGCGGCCGAAATGAGTTTCCTCCGCCGGGAGGCGGGGCTCTCCCTTAGGGTGAGAAGCTCTGTCATCCAAGAGGAGCTCAAAGTAAAGCCGCTGCTCCTCCACATGGAGAGGAGCCAGATGAGGTGGTTCGGGCATCTCCCTAGGGAGGTGTTTCAGGCACGTCCAACCGGTAGGAGGCCACGGGGAAGACCCAGGACACGTTGGTAAGACTAAGTCTCCCGGCTGGCCTGGGAACGCCTCGGGATCCCCCGGGAGGAGCTGGATGAAGTGGCTGGGGAGAGGGAAGTCTGGGCTTCCCTGCTTAGGCTGTTGCCCCCGCGACCTGACCTTGGATAAGCGGAAGAAGATGGATATATAGATGGACGGATTGTGATGTGTTTGCGGGGGTCTAACGCGGGTCTACCTTGTCTGCAGTATCGTAAAGGCTTCGACAGGACGGTGCTGGAGATCAACACGCCACAGGTGGAACATCTCCCTCTGCTGGACATCAGAGTGTCAGACTTTGGGGAGAGCAACCAACAGTTTGGATTTGAAGTGGGACCTGTGTGCTTCCAAGGCTAATCTCACACACACGCGCACTTAGAGACACCTACACACTCATACACACCCAGTAAATTAACTTGTAAATGCTATGGAATATACACACACACACACACACACACACACACACACACACACACACAGATGGACGGTGTTGTGCGGCACAAGGCAGCATCCTCCGTGGAAAAAAAAGCAACATGAAAAAGTGAAGGAAGTCCAGAGGGGAAGTCCACCGAGAGGAGCGGCTTCTTCACAGCCCTGCAGCATCCGGAACGAGGGTCGGCCAACAAGAGGAAGCCAGCCGCAAAACTTGAGGCCCCCCCGACACCCGCCTCTTCTCTGCCCCCCCCCCCCCCCCCCCCCCTCCATCTCTCAGCTTGTCCCAGCTGATCCACACGAGAAGGAACCCGCCACCAACTGCCTCCTGTGAACTTACTGCTCGGTCACAAAGACCTCTGCACCGCTTGAAAATGTGACCCACAACCCCCCGAACCCCCTCTTCCTGCTAAGGTATCCTCCACACGGGACCTCCGCGTTCTCCATCCAGCGCTCGCCTCCCGACAGCAGGGTTGCCAAATGTCCCAGCATGCCTTCTTCGCTGAATAAAAAGCTTGTTTCCCTGAGAGAAACCGTGTGGCAAAGTGCTAATTGTGCCAAAGTTCGACTCCCATTTGTCTCCTTCATGACGCCATCAAGCCTCCGCCTGGGCAAATGTGCATTACACTCCATTTGTACAGAAATAGTGATATTCTATTGTATTTATTGAAGAACAAACAGGGTGCTTTGAGATTAAACAAATAATATTAACGGACCACCAAATATTCCCGTCACATGTGGTGTATGTCATTTGTGTTTATTTCTTCCGGCGGGCGGCCTCCAACCTAGCCGCCGGGCTTTTTTGGGGGGAAGATCAAAGAATCCGCGGCCATGTTGGATTGTGACATCAGTGTTGCTTCCAGTCGAACCATTAAAAAGGTGACTCTCCAGATCTGTGTTGACGCGCACTGCTTTCCGGGTGCACACTTTTCCTGCGGTGTTTTTCTTTTTGATTGCTTGCAAGCTGGGGGGCTGAGGGGTGGGGGGATGTTTCTGACAGCCATATTGTGTTTTTGTTATGCAAGGTTATTTTTTTTTTTGGTGTGTGTCATCTTAAGTTCTCATGTTTTTAAATATATCCGGGGAAGTGGGGCGGTGCTGGCGGAAACTTAAAACCAAATAAATAAAAAAAATGTCCTTCAGAGAACGACCTCAACTATTAGTTTGTTTTTACTGCGTTGAAGAGATTTCAACCACAGAAATATGGTGCTGACAAAAGTATTATTTCATGTTTGTAAGTATTTTTTTTTTAATGTAATATATAATCTTTTCTAAAATTACCTTTTTGACTCTCGTGTGTTTTCTTCCCAACGTTGGGAGGCGTGCCTGTATTACAAGAATTGGCCACAGGGTGGCACTGTATCACGCAGTGGTGTAAATCAAAAAGTCTGATGCTAATTCAAACTTTTCCCATCCAAAACGTGAAGACTCCCTTGTCAATTTGAATTCGACCCAAACGAAGCAATGTCTCAGTGACTTTTTAAAATTGATTATTTAACCTGTTTTGTGCTTGACTTGAACCTAACAAGGACCGAAAATGCTGGTCACGTGACCCTCACGTGACAATCCAGGATATAATTCCCCAAAATGGCGGCAGGTCAGGTAAGCGAGCTAATATCCAAAAGCCTATTTTTTTTCCGTTCCAGACATTTTTTAAGGCTATTTAGCAATTCTTATACTTCTTATAAGATTGCAAATCAACTGTTTCTACTACATTTGATGTATTCATTAATTTAAAGGGGCTGTTTAACACACAAAAATATAACAAGAAAACCACTAGCTATATTACCATTGGTGGATTAACAGAACTTGACATAACTTCCACCCAATTTTTAAAGAAATAAACATAAATAATTATTTATTTATAAAATTACTTACCTGTTTTGTGCTTGACTTGAACTCAATAATGATCGAAACTGGTGGTCACGTGACAATCCAGGATATAATTCCCCAAAATGGCGGCATGTCAAGTAAGCGAGCTAATTTCCAAAAGTCAATTTTTTCCCATTACAACCATTTTTTAAGGCTATTTAGTAGGGGTGTAACAGTACACAAAACTTTCGGTTCGGGCGTACCTCAGTTTAGAGGTCACGATTCAGTTCATTTTCGGTACAGTAAGAAAACAACAAAATATACACTTTTTGGTTATTTATTTACCAAATTTATAAACAATGTCTTGATCCTTTTAACATTGGCAACACTATAATAGTTCTGCCCACGTTAATCCACATTAAACTGCCTCTAGTTGTTGCTTAGATGAAATAAAATGACACAACTTCTCTTCTACATATAAAAAGTGCAACATTAAACAGTTTCAAGTCAACTCATCATGCTTAATTTATTACAGCATTGGGGAAGCCTGTAGTTGATTTTTTTTATTATGTAAATGTTATTTTTGTATCAACATGTGATAGCAGGGACCCTGCCATTCAAAACTAGGCTGCTACATTACTAATGATTAATGTAACTATAGCTGAAAAATAGCACAAAAGCAATAGCAGAGACTATTCATCCCTAAACACCATGGTGTTCATGTAGGCTTTGTGATGTACTTACATTATTATATACACTATCAGAGACAGAAACTCTTCATTTAACATAATGTCCTTTTTTGCTGCTTCAACACACCTCATAACACACACATACACGCACACACCGCAAAATGAGCTAACGTTACGCTAAAAGCTAACTAGCCTTCACCTAAAGCCAGGAATGCGAGTGAGTTGAGCTGCAGTTTGTTCGTAGAAGGTCAACGGGCTCATAGTGATGTTTAGAAAGTAGTTGACTTGGAAGTGTTTAGTATAATTTGGGGAGAGTCCGCTGCTCCCCTGCTAATCGCCTATCTGCTCGACGCTGAAGCGCTGACTACATGCGCTCTGAATACACACTGCTAATTGGCTTGTTATCGCTACTGTTGTAACCAATGAGATGGTTGTGTGGGAGGGACAATGCAGTGTGCTGTGTAGGAGACAGAGGCAGAACGGAGCTTGTTAAGACTTTAGCATAGGCGAGTACTTCATATGTTCGTGTGGAACTCGTTCAGTACTACTCCGCACCGAACCGGAACCCCCGAACCGAAACGGTTCAATACAAATACACGTACTGTTACACCCCTACTATTTAGCAATTCTTATGCTTCTCACATGATGTCAAATATTGCAATTCAACTGTTCCTACTACATTTGATGTATTCATTCATTTAAAGGGGCTGTTTAACTAAAAAATATAACAAGAAAAAAACTAGCTATATTACCATTGGTGCATTAACAGTACATGTGATATTGTTTTCCATTCCATTCCATTTATAAAAAAAATTAATTATTTGCTGTTTAAAAAAAAAATACTGCTTTTACTGTAAAATTCTGGGGACTCAGCTGTGAGTTTTTAAAGTAAAATTGTATTTTTATTTTTTTCAACTTACGTAAAATATATACTGTTAATGTATGATATATATATACATGTAAATTAATATATTACTCATTGTTAAAATCGGCCCTCTGAGGTCAACCATAACTGCGATGTGGCCCTCAATGAAAACAAGTTAGACACGCCTGGAATAAACATTCAATAATGGCTAACGTTACTAGCTCAACTTTTCCAAATTGCCATCATTAGCTGCCAACAAACATAACTAATGTGTACGCGATACGTGGGTAGTTTACGTGCTCGAAGCCGGAACAAGGCTGGTTGAAATGTTTACAACACTTAAGCAGGCGCATAAGAATGCAAACGGCACTTTTTTAATAATTTTGGAAATTATTGCTGGTTGGTTTTGAGCCCTAAAATTGCTATGCAAAGACAAACATGCCACGTGACACATTTGTCCCAATAAAAATGATAATTAGCCAACTAACAAATGTTAGTATTAAAAAGTATTTTGAATTATTACATGTCTTTGGTTCGTGCAAACAAAAAGCACAAACAGGTGTTGTTTTTAAATAAGGAATACATTTATAATAAATTACAATTTTAGGAACAAATACCATATACAAACCCCGTTTCCATATGAGTTGGGAAATTGTGTTAGATGTAAATATAAACGGAATGCAATGATTTGCAAATCCTTTTCAATTCATATTCAATTGAATGCACTACAAACACAAGATATTTGATGTTAAAACTCATCAACTTTATTTATTTTTTGCAAATGATAATTAACTTCGAATTTCATGGCTGCAACACGTGCCAAAGTAGTTGGGAAATGGCATGTTCACCACTGTGTTACATGGCCTTTCTTTTAAACAACACTCAGTAAACAATTGGGAACTGAGGAGACACATTTTTTAAGCTTTTTAGGTGGAAGTCTTTCCCATTCTTGCTTGATGTACAGCTTAAGTTGTTCAACACTCCGGGGTCTACGTTGTGGTATTTTAGGCTTCATAATGCGCCACACATTTTCAATGGGAGACAGGTCTGGACTACAGGCAGGCCAGTCTAGTACCCGCACTCTTTTACTATGAAACCACGTTGATGTAACACGTGGCTTGGCATTATCTTGCTGAAATAAGCAGTGGCGTCCATGGTAACGTTGCTTGGATGGCAACATATGTTGCTCCAAAACCCGTATGTACCTTTCAGCATTAATGGTGCCTTCTAGAGATGCGCGGTTTGCGGTCTCATCCACGGAGTCCGCGGGTAAACCGCGGGTCGGGCGGTTGACATGACGAAAAAATAGATTTTAATTAGGTTCGGGCGGGTGGCGGTTGAACCATCCGAAGATATTTGATATACATGGTTCTGGGATCGGTATCCTTTGCCATTCAAAAAGCCATTCAAGACCTGTGTCATAAAGCGAAGAAGTCAATAGGAGACGCTATTATTCTCTTGAATGACTATCGGCAGTCACTCAGATAATAAGTATTAGGGCGTGCTATGAAGCCATTGGCTTTGTCGCCTTCCACATCATACACGATCTGCTTGTCAGTCCAGCATCATGTTGTGTGTGGCTTCCGCAGCAACACGCACACGACTGCAAGGCATACTGGGTGACACAGAGTACACTAATGGTTGTGATATAAACAATTTTAACACTCTTAGTAATATGCGCCACGCTTTGAAGCCACACCAATTAAAAATGACAAACACATTTCGGGAGAACATCCTCACAGTAACACAACATAAACGCAACACAAAAAATACCCATAATCCTTTGTATTCATGACACAGCCTGACTATTTTATACATCCACAGTTTCCAAAAACAATTTGAAATGTGGACTCGTCAGACCAAAGAACACTTTTCCACTATGTATCAGTCCATCTTAGATGAGCTCTGGCCCAGCAAAGCCGACGGCGTTTCTGGGTTTGGTTGATAAACGGTTTTCGCCTTGCATAGGAGAGTTTTAACTTGCAGTTACAGATGTAGCGACCAACTGTAGTTACCGACAGTGGGTTTCTGAAGTGTTCCTGAGCCCATGTGGTGATATCCTTTACACACTGATGTCGCTTGCTGATGCAGTACAGTCTGAGGGATTGGAGGTCATGGGCTTAGCTGCTTACGTGCAGTGAGTTCTCCAGATTCTCTGAACCCTTTGATGATATTACAGACCGTAGATGGTGAAATCACTAAATTCCTTGCAATAGCTGGTTGAGAAAAGTTTTTCTTAAACTGTTCAACAATTTGCTCACGCATTTGTTGACAAAGTGGCAACCCTCGCCCCATCCTCGTTTGTGAATGACTGAGCATTTCATGGAATCTACTTTTATACCCAATCACGGCACCCACCTGTTCCCAATTTGCCTCTTCACCTGTAGGATGTTCTAAATAAGGGTTTGATGAGCATTCCTCAACTTTATCAGTATTTATTGCCACCTTTCCCAACTTCTTTGTCACGTGTTGCTGGCATCAAATTCTAAAGTTAATGATTATTTGTAAAAAATAAAAAAAAATGTTCATCAGTTTGAACACCAAATATGTTGTTTTTGTAGCATATTCAACTGAATATGGGTTGATAATGATTAGCAAATCATTGTATTCCGTTTATATTTACATCTAACACAATTTCCCAACTCATATGAAAACGGGGTTTGTATATGATACCATTGGTTTTTGGTACAGCCCCCATTTTACTTTAAACGCAAATGTCTTTGGATTCTCTTTGTTTGACAAGTCTTGCCTTTTGTATGTTTGAAATGATAACCCAACTATACACATACAAAACGTAAATATGATTAGGCCAAATTTAGTTTATTTGTTGTAATTTTTAATAAAAGTGGACTCTGCCGAGGTTTCTCAAACATTCATCAAAACAGTTTTTTTTACTTCTTTATCCGAACTTAAAAAAGCAAGCTGTTTTATAAAATGCTACACGTAATTAAGAGGCAATGTCTGAGCGCCACTAGTAACTCCAACAATTCCGTAAGGACATCATCCGAGGCCAGAAAGGCGCACACGTCAGCGACTTCCAGAGGATGACACACAACATTGTCTTACATTGTTGTATCTGAATGCAATTAAATTGTTCGATGTAAAGTATCGTCCACAAACTTCCACTTTGTAAACAAAGTTCTTGTAAAAAAGAAAAGAAGAATGTGGCTGACCTGCTGCCTCAACACAAAATGTATGACTTCTACCCAACGGCCACTGGGTGGCGGTAGAATCTCGGCGTATTACATGAAGAAACATTTTACTTCTGACATTTTGGTGGAAACAGGGGTTAGTGCTTGTGCCTCACAATACGAAAGTCCTGGGTTCGATTTTGGGCTCGGGATCTTTCTGTGTGGGGTTTGCATGTTCCCCCCGTGACTGCGTGGGTTTCCTTCAGGTACTCCGGCTTCCTCCGACCTCCAAAGAACCTGGGGACAGGTTGATTGGCAACACTAAATTGGCGCTAGTGTGTGAATTTGAGTGTGAATGTTGTCTGTCTATCTGTGTTGGCCCTGTGATGAGGTGGCGACTTGTCCAGGGTGTACCTTCCCCAGCTGAGATAGACTCCAGCACCCCTGCAATATTTTACTAATCGAGTATTATATCGAATATCCCGTTCGATTAATCGAGTAATCGAATAAATCATATTTTTGCTAAATTAAGGTTTTAAATATGCATGTTAAGATGTGCCCTCAGTTATTGCGTTTGGCCTAATTTTATTTTGTTTCCTAATCGCCTGTTTTTGATTTTCATTAATGAAGGCTGACACACACAGCTGAAATGCATCTGTGGTTGATTGTGCCAGTTTGTGTGTGCTAATAAAAACAGGGGCGCTCACAGCCCTTGGTGCTGTGTGGTGTGACCGCATAAACGAAGTTCGTACCTCTCGTGCATTTTGGATAGGGTTGGGTATCGAGTATCGAGTACCGATTGGAACCGGGACTAACTTTCCGATTCTCCCGGAATCGCTCATAAATTTCGATTCCTAGTTTCGATACCCTGTCCGCCGACCGGAAAAAAATAATAAGTCCACCGACCCGGAAGAAGAAGCCGCTGAACACCGACAAAGAAGCGCCCACCGCCGGAAGTGTTAGCATAGCCGAGCCTATGTAGCCGAGCGAGTCAGTCAAGCATGGATAGCGGGCGTCAATGGTCATAGTTTGGCTTTATTTTACTAAAAAAAAAAAAATATCGGCGAAATGTAACACGTGCAACAGGACTGTTTCGTGCTTAGGAGGGTGCACGTCGAACATGATGAAGCACCTCCGAGTTCATGGAGTACAAATAAATGCGTGTCCCGTCTTCGACAGGAGACACTATCTGTCCAGAACGCTCACGCATCCTTCCTGAGAAGGCAGATATGGTCATTTTCCTGAACAAGAACTGTCTCAGATTTTATACTGTACCTGCTGCTAATCTGTACTGGGTTTTGCAAGTTGTTCCTTATTGTTTATTTGCTTTTCTGCACCAGGTTAGCCCATCAGTGGGAGCACAGTAACATGTTTAAGTACCCGCACCATCATACACTTGTGTGTAAATGTGTTTTCATGAGGTTTTCAAAAATAAAGCTCTCTCGATGAAAGTGTACCCCTGTGAAAATGTATTCGTAATGTATAATATTTATATTCAAGTTCATAGATTTGATATTTATATTCTAGTTGAAAACAGTCCTGTGAGGAATTTATAGTAAAGTTCATAAAAAGTTAATAGAATTAAAATTGATGGAGAATGTCAGACTATTTCATTCAGAAAGACTGTAGGTTAGCTAGCTCATTTAAAATATCCTAAACTGTTTATTGACCCTGCCTTTTTTTTTTTTTTTTTTTTTTTTAAAGAAAGAATCGGAATCGAGAATCTGAATCGAGAATCGTCAGGAATCGGGATCGAAACAAAGAATCGGAATCGTTTGAATTCAAACGATACCCAACCCTAGTTTTGGATGATTGTTATATGGTGCTGTTTAAATGCTGATTTCTCTACGCCAGTGGTTCTTAACCTGGGTTCGATCAAACCCTAGGGCAGGGGTCGGGAACCTTTTTGGCTGAGAGAGCCATGAAAGCCAAATATTTTAAAACGTATTTCCGTGAGAGCCGTACAATATTTTATAACACTAAATACAACTAAATGTGTGCATTTTTAAGTAAGACCAACATTTTTACAGTATAAGTCTCTTATTCTTTTTAACAACATTGTTATTCTGAAGTCAACCAATAATAAATAAAATACTTCTTACCATTAATGAACAGGTGCGGAAGAAAATGGATGGATGGATTAAGGTGCATGAGAATGTTTTATATTCTGAACGTTATTTTTAACACTGAATATCACCAGTATTATTCATTACTTATCGTGTTAAGCAATGTCAGCTAAGATTTATCTGAGAGCCAGATGCAGACATCAAAAGAGCCACATCTGGCTCTAGAGCCATAGGTTCCCTACCCCTGCCCTAGAGGTTCGGTGAGTCGGCCTCAGGGGTTCGGCGACACACCCAACTCATCGTGTAAATAAAAACTTCTCCCTATCGGCGTATTATAGAAATCCCCAAACAATGTTACCTCTAATGTTCCATCTGATTTGCAGATGTGTAATTTGTTGTGAGTTCATGTGTTGGTTTTGTTCTTTTATTGGTGCATTTAATGCACCAATAAAAAAAAAACTTTTGTTTTGAATTTGAAATATTTATTATTATTTTTTTATTTTTCACTAAAGAAGGGTTCGGTGAATGCGCATATGAAATGTGTGGGGTTCGGTACATCCAATAAGGTTAAGAACCACTGCTTTACGCAAATCCGCTGAACGGCTTCCAACCTGCCAATACTTAAACAATACAAAAAGACGAACCACTTAATAATGACAAAAACAGTTCATTGCATTTATTGTAATCAATAAGAACAGTTTTCATTATATCAAACATAAAAAGTGGATTTCTGATTTTAAAGATGATTAAAAAAAAAAACGCTTGAACGATACGGCTAATGAGGTCACCGTTGTAGCCTTCAAAGCCTCTAAAACAACTTCAAAACCTTCCATCAACATCATAAATTATGCCTCTCACCTGGAAAGTTGATGGCTGAGGACGTATTCCGACAATTTGGGACACTTTGACAGCCATGTAGGACCCGGAACTGGCGAGAATAGCACAAGGCTCCTCACCCCGTTTCTTTGCAAGGATTGTGAGTCATTCTTCATCTAAATTGGAATATATGAACATCCCAGCAGTCTGCATATTAATTACAGCAGACCTTGTACAGTAAGTGATGTTTTACTATGTTAGTTGGCTCTCAAAAAAGTCTGCAGATATCTGTGATGAAGGGGAAAAAAGACAACGTCGTGTTGTGTTTTGCGTATGCTAAAAATGATCAAAATACGTAAATATTAAATGTATTTATAAATGTGCCTATTACCGTGACATATGTACTTAAATCATGTATATAAAACCCTAATGGAGGTGTTAGGATGTTTTTAAGTGCTTTATAGGCAGAATTAAGCGACTCTTTCGGGCGTAAGAGGACTTTTGATCGCATTTATTTAATATTTACATCCATCCATCCATACATTTTCTACCGCTTGTCCCTTTTACAATGCATTAAAAAAACAACATTATCATGTCTTTCAAATGATTGTGAACGTTAGGCAAAATTCCCCCAAAAAGTGAGTGCAGTTCCCCTTATAGGAGCCATATATAATAATTTCATGTCAAGTCATCATGAAATGGCCCAGATATGTCAAAAGGCACTAATAAATCATCCATCCATCCATTTTCTACCGCTTGTCCCTTTTGGGGTCGCGGGGGGAGCTGGAGCCTTTCTCAGCTGCATTCGGGCGGAAGGCGGTGTACACCCTGGACAAGTCGCCACCTCATCGCAGGGCCAACACAGATAGACAGACAACACTCACACTCACATTCACACACTAGGGCCAATTTAGTGATGCCAATCAACATATCCCCATGTTATTTTCATATACTTCTATAACTGATAACAGTAGTTCAGCCGAGATATGCTTGTTTCAAAATTACATTTACAGCCCCAAAATCGTATTATTGTTTTTGTTATTGTCCCGCTCTCCACCAATTAGAAAGTCTGTGTTCGTGTTACATGCACCGCCATCTTTGTCTCGCGACTGCCACTGGTAAAGTTACTAAACATGTCAGACCTTAGTAAATATAAATGGCGTAATTATGATTCTCAACTTATTCATGACAAAGCCAGGAACAAAACAAGTATTTGTATCGAAGATGCCTTTGAAAGATTATTTCATCTGACGCCAAACTTGCTTATTTTCTCCTTGATACGTAAGTCAGGCATTTACGTTTTCTTATTACTTGTAATAAATGGAAAGGGACATTTGGTATGTAAACTATATTGTCCAATACAGTCTATGATCTTGTGTAACTAAGCTTTTATGTCCGTGTATTCGAGCTGACCGGGCAATATATATTTTAGACAAATAAAACCTATGTGGTAGAAATGCGCGGATAGGCGATTATATGATCCACCCGCCGTCCACCCGAACCTGCATTTTGTCGGGACCGTACCCGCCCGCCAACCGCCCGCTGAATTACATTAGAGGTTGGCCACCTTCCCCACTCACATAGCTATTTAAAACTGTTTCACAGAGTGATGATGACAATTCTGAACCACTAACGTTCTCGCGACTATTCAATAGCGTTCAGCCTAAAGACAAGTATATGGGCATGCTGTGAAGCCATTGCCTTTGACACTTTCAACAATATGTACAGACTGATTGTAGGTCCAGCAACATGTTGTGTGCAGCTTCCGTATTAACACGTATGAGATTGAAAGGCATACTGGGTGATACAGAGTACACTGATGGTTGGGATATAAACAACTTTAACACTTACTAATATGCGCCACGCTATGAAGCCACACAATACAAGATTGACAAACACATTTCGGGAGAACATCCTCACAGTAACACAACATAAACGCAACACAACTAATACCCATAATCCTTTGTATTCATGACACAGCCTGAATATATTTTACACCCCCGCGCTCCCAACCCCGCCCAATTTACCGACGCACGGTGGGGGTGAGGGGGGGTGTAAAATATATTCAGGAAGTGTCATAAATACAAAGGATTATGGGTATTAGTTGTGTTGCGTTTATGTTGTGTTACTGTGAGGATGTTCTCCCGAAATGTGTTTGTCGTTCTTAATTGGTGTGGCTTCAAAGCGTGGCGCATATTACTAAGAGTGTTAAAATTGTTTATATCACAACCATTAGTGTACTCTGTGTCACCCAGTATCCCTTGCAGTCGTGTGCGTGTTGCCGCAGAAGCCACACAGAACATGATGCTGGACTGACAAGCAGATCGTGTATGATGTAGAAGGCGACAAAGCCAATGGCTTCATAGCACGCACTAATATTTAATATCTGAGTGACTGCCGGCAGTCATTCAAGAGAATAATAACAATAATAGGGTCTCTTATTGTCTTCTTTGCTTTATGACACGTGTCTTAAATGGCTCTTTGAATGGCCAATGATACCGATCTCAGAACCATGTATATCAAATGTCTCCGGATGGTTCAACCGCCACCCGCCCGAAACTAATTAAAATCTATTTTTTCGTCATGTCAACCACCCGACCCGCGGTTTACCCGCGGATGAGACCGCAAACCGCGCATCTCTACTATGTGGATATGGTTAGTGTCGGTGCCTATTTTGTTCTCAATATGCTGATACGCTGTGGAAATGGGTTCCAACTGCGAAGAGCTGTTGCCCGGATTATATTTTGTCTCAGTGTAAGACTCCCTTAGTTCTGTTTCAGAACCCCTGGGTTTGTGTTTCTTGGTTGTTATGGGTGATGATTATTTTCACCTGCCTCTGATTAGTGTTCAGGACGCTCAACTGCTCCCGGGCATTAATCAGAGAGCTATTTATCCCTGCCTTTCGCCACACTCGGTCTGGCTGTATCGGCACGCTTGCTTTGTTTTGTTTGTTGGTACGTTGACTGATTTATGGACAATAATCACCAGAACCCCTTCAATCCAGCACGTCA
Organism: Nerophis ophidion; assembly: GCF_033978795.1. Lineage (NCBI taxonomy): Eukaryota > Metazoa > Chordata > Actinopteri > Syngnathiformes > Syngnathidae > Nerophis > Nerophis ophidion. Next base: position 17,973,222 of record NC_084614.1, on the reverse strand, counting down.
CCCCTGTTCTGCAGTATCTCCACTGGCTATACATAAACACTGTATCCACTTTAAAATAACTCTCCTCACTTTCAAAGCTATCCATAACCTCTCTCCGACATATTTCTCTGACCTGCTCCATGTCGCCCACACCCTCACGTTCCCTAAGATCTTCTTCATCCACCCATCTCGCTGTCCCCTTATTTAAACTGTCCACAATGGGTGCCCGAGCTTTCAGCCGCTCTGCCCCTCATCTTTGGAACTCATTTCCAGCAGACCTTCGTAACTTAGACTCAATATCCCTCTTCAAATCAAGACTCAAAACACACCTATTCCTGACTGCTTATTCCCTCTAAATCTTATCGATCTTTGTTGTTGTTTTTGTTTTTATCCAATTGATTTTATTGTTTAGATTTTGTACGGTGTCCTTGAGTGCCCAGAAAGGCGCCTTATAAGCAAAATTTATTATTATTATTATTATTATTATTTATAAATCACTGTCTTACCGGCACCTTGCCTCCGGAGTTCCTGTCGCATCTTGGAAGAACGACCCGCACATAAACATGCGACCAAAACGTAACACCAACATCATAGCTCGGTTGGTAGAGTGGCCGTGCCAGCAACTTGAGAGTTGCAGGTTCGATTCCCGCTTGTGCCATCCTAGTTACTGCCGTTGTGCCCTTGGGCAAGACACTTTACCCACCTGCTCCCAGTGCCACCCACACTGGTATATAACATAGATATTGGGTGTCACTATGTAAAGCGCTTTGAGTCACTTGAGAAAAGCACTATATAAATATAATTCACAATTAGCACGGCTGGCATCATGGCAATGTGAAACGTACGGAGACAGCCAAATCGCATGATAACATAATATCATGTTTATGTGTGCATATTGTGGACTATATGTACCAAGTTATATGGCAATCTAAAAGGTTTGAAACAGTAGCCTATATTTACCTTGGTAAAAGTGTCTCTTCTTTAGTTTGGGGCGTACATTAGGCCAGTGTTTTTCAACCTTTTTTGAGCCAAAGCACATTTTTTGCATTGAAAAAATCCGGAAGCACACCACCAGCAGAAATCATTAAAAAACGAAACTCAGCTGACAGTAAAAAGTCGTTGTCGCAATTGTTGGATGACTTTAAACCATAACCAACCATGCATCAATATAGCTCTTGTCTCAAAGTAGGTGGACTGTCACCACCTGTCACATCACGCCGTGACTTATTTTGAGTTGTTTGCTGTTTTCCTGGGTGTAGTGTTTTAGTTTTTGTCTTGCGCTCCTATTTTGGTATTTTCCTGTAGCAGTTTCATCTATTTTATTTTAGCAATTAAGAATATTTTATTGTTTTTATCCTTTTTTATTGGGGACATCGTTCATTGTCATGTCATGTTCGGGTATACATTGTGGACGCCATCTTTGCTCCACAGTAAGTCTTTGCTGTCGCCCAGCATTGTGTTTTTGTTTACTTTGGAGCCAGTTCATTCTTAGTTTTGTTCTTCATAGCCTTCCCTAAGCTTCAATGCCTTTCTTAGGGGCACTCGCCTTTTGCTTATTTTTGGTTTAAGCATAAGACACCTTTTTACCTGCACCCTGCCTCCCGCTGTTTCCGACATCTACAAAGCCTGCTACTGATACACGGTTACTCTCCCGAGCTCTAGACAGCACCGACCACTTAACAACAACACATCATTTGCAGACTATAATTACTGGTTTGCAAAAAAATATTTTTAACCCAAATAGGTGAAACTAGTTAATCTCCCACGGCACACAAGACTGCGTCTCACGGCGGCACAGTGGTTGAAAAACACTGCACTAGCGTTGGTTGTAGTTTTTTTTAGTCTTTTTTTTCTGATAGTACCGACAAAAACCACACGATTGCCATTTGTTGTGATATTGTACGCAGGCATGACATACTTCTTCCTGAAAATAGCCTAATTTCAGTGTAAAATGTGTTTGTTAGAGATTTGTTATTGACAAAATGCTTGTCTATTCGGTTGTTATGGTCCTAGCACCTCAACCCCTTGTAAGCTGCAGTGGATGTTTGGAGTTCCTTGTAGTATCCCAGTCGATCGAGCTGGATTCGGCTTCGTATCTGGCAAACTCAGTCAGGGAGATGGGACTACAGAATTTTGACCGTGATTGCAGTACCACTTCTGGCCAGATTATTACATATGGCTCCTTTAAAAGAAATAAAACATCTATAAAACTTGCATGATAAAAAATAAATAAATAAAATACCAACCATAATAATAATATATATATGCTTTGTCAATAGTGTGGGTATTTTTACGACTTACTAGTTGAGCTTGGCACGATACGGTTCACAAGGAAGGAAAAGGTGGTTAAAATAGGCGACCAATCATAGAGGGACCGAAGTGTGCTGTCAGAACATGTTCCTGCCAGACTGGTTAGGTATGACGAGAACATGTGGAATAATAACATTATGTCACACACAGACTGCTGTGGGTGTTTCCTGAAGAAGAAGGTCAAAACCAGAAGCGACAGCATTGTCATTGCAATATAAGAAACAATATTAACAAATGGGCATTTGAATTTTTTTAAACGTTTAGTGCTTTTTACACATTGAAGTACTAACTTTCGCGTCCGTATTATTATCTGTATACATTTAGCGTTGATACAAAACTAATTGTAAATCTTTTTAACTGCACAATGTTGGTAAAGCATTAAATAAAGACACAAAAAGTAAATACAAGGTAAAACTTTAACATTTTAATAAGCTGTAAACATTAACTTTTCATACAAACTAATTGTTAAACTTTTTTTTAACGACGTAATGTTTCTTAAAACAATAAAGTAAAGAATGCAAAAATAAAAACAGGGGACTGGGGGACGAATATGACATGGCTGGACTTCTTTTTTCTGCATTCCTCAAAACCGGTTTTCGACCCAGGTGATTTCCCATTCAAGCATGAATTGGCATCATTAGCTCAGGTGGAGCATTAGTAACAGAGCCTCGACATTTTATTGTTGATTTTTTTCTGTTGGCTGTTTGCTAGTCAAGATAGTGTTCGTCGCTTTTGTCTTTCTCTGTGGATTAAAATTATATTTTTATTTTGTGCTGACATCATGAAGTTGTGTTTATGTTTGCTTCTAGAGGTGCAAATGCACTGCAGCGTGGTGCCAGGTAAGCCCTCTTTTTTTTATAAGTTTATAAACATTATTCATAAATCTTCTTTGTTACTACACTTATTTAACTTTTGTGAGTTTCTGTTATTAATATAATCTCGTTATTGATTAATAATGATATGTTTTTAATATGTTTATTCTTTACTTTAGCACTCCACCACATTTCATGTTAGTTTTTTTTTACTTTGAACTAACATGAATCCCTTCATTATTTTCCTATTTATTGTTGTTCAACAGTGATTAAATTCTGTCACTTTGTTATCATCTTGTAGTTTAACGGTGTCTGAAATATATGAATATTATTATTTTTATTTTACCATTTGTTTTGATTTTCAATGAGATGTATTCAAATGAAAAGTTTATACCAAAACAAAATAATAAGACGTTAATTTTATTCAACCGTAAAATTAAATAAAATGGCCGCGACCCCGAAAGGGAATAAGCGGTAGAAAATGGATGGATGGAGTTATTTGCCTCTTTTGAAAAATCAGTTGAGGTATGTATATATGTATATATATATATATGTATATATATATATATCTTAATTAGATTATCCAGAGAATAGTGCTCGATACCGTGGTAGCGCGCAATATATGTATGTGTGGGGAAAAAAATCACAAGACTATTTCATCTCTACAGAACTGTTTCATGAAGGGTTCCCTCAATCATCAGGAGATTTAAATCTCACGATTGGGGGAATAGTGGATCGTGAGATCGACAGGCAGATCGGTGCGACGTCTTCAGTAATGCGGACGTTTTATCGATCCGTTGTGGTGAAGAAGGAGCTGAGCCGGAAGGCAAAGCTCTCAATTTACCGGTCGATCTACCTTCCCATCCTCACCTATGGCCATGAGCTATGGGTCTTAACCGAAAGGATAAGATCACGGGTACAAGCGGCCGAAATGAGTTTCCTCCGCCGGGTGTCGGGGCTCTCCCTTAGAGATAGGGTGAGAAGCTCTGCCATCCGGGAGGAACTCAAAGTAAAGCCGCTGCTCCTCCACATCGAGTGGAGCCAGATGAGGTGGTTCGGGCATCAGGTCAGGATGCCACCCGAACGCCTCCCTAGGGAGGGGTTTAGGGCACGTCCAACCGGTAGGAGGCCACGGGAAGACCCAGGACAAGTTGGGAAGACTATGTCTCCCGGCTGGCCTGGGAACGCCTCGGGATCCCCCGGGAAGAGCTTCACGAAGTGGCTGGGGAGAGTGAAGTCTGGGCTTCCCTGCTTAGGCTGCTGCCCCCGCGACCCGACCTCGGATAAGCGGAAGATGATGGATGGAATGTATATATATATATATATATGTATATATATATATATATATATATATATTATACAGCTTGGCAGACACTTAGCAATTCAATACGTTCCAATTAAGTTCCCGAAGCAGATGAATACATTCAGACCCTTTAATGTTGTTGGCATTTCTTAGGTTTTCTCTGTTCGTTTTTTTCTTTTACAAAGACTAATCTTTCCCAAAGCTTGTAGAATAACCAATACTGACTTCTTGGTATCGTCAAACGCGGAAGTTACAGAAACTATTGAAGTGTAGTAACATCATCTCGCCACGAGATGCCAGTAAGTGTCCACATCAAATGTGCAGAACGGGTTGTGTACACATTTATTTTGCCTGCAACGACTCAACCCCCATTGTAGAAAAACACGTTTTTAAATACACAAACTGTCTACAGATGGCCTATAAAAAAGTTAGTAATAATATTATTGTGTTGTATTTTTCATAGAACACCATTTGACTCTTGACTGTGATATCTGGCAGTGTTTTATGTTCACATTAGGACAACAAAAAATAAAGTAATCATGTTTTTTTTTCTTCTTTCAGTGATTCACACACTGAAGTATTTCCACACTGCGTCCTCTCAAGTTCCAAACTTCCCAGAGTTTGTGAGTGTTGGTTATGTTGATGAAGTTCAGATTGTTCGCTATGACAGCAACAGCAGGAAAGCAGAACCCAAACAGGACTGGATGAACCAAATCACAGTAGAGGATCCAAGATACTGGGAGACACAAACAGAGATCGGTGTCTTTAATGAACTTGTCATCAAAAACGGCATTGAAGTTCTTATGAAGCGTTATAACCAAACTGGAGGTTTGTTTGAATTTTCTACTACTCAAATATATTTGATGTACTCTCTTTATACCGTAGTAAAACACATATTACTTCACTGATACTTGTCTCTGTCCATCCTATAATAACCTAACAAAATACTGTGTGTGTTTCACTCTGCTTAACAACATTTTGTGTGTCTCAGGTGTTCATATTGTCCAGAAGATGACTGGATGTGAATGGAATGATGAGACTGATGAAGTTAAAGGCTGGTATCAGTTAGGTTATGATGGAGAAGATCTCATGTCGTTGGACATGAAGACATGGACGTGGACCGCATCAAGACAACAAGCTTTCCCCTCTAAACTCAAGTGGGACCAGGACAAACTTCTACTAGAGTACATCAAGTATTACTACACTGAGGAATGTCCTTATTACTTGAAGAAGTATGTGAACTATGGGAAGGAAGTCCTAATGAGAACAGGTAGAAACACACCATGTACTTTGACCTTTGAACTTGTTAGCACGCCCCCTATAGGAACATTACTGACATTACACCCTGTCTTTATACTCTTTTTTTTTTTTTTTTTTATTTATTTATTTTTTTTATTTCTCTCCATCCACACCTTCTCCCCACGTTGTCTATTGTTCACACGTGACATCACTTCCTGTGCAGAGCTTCCAGAGGTGTTCCTCCTCCAGAAGACGCCGTCCTCTCCGGTCAGCTGCATGGCGACAGGTTTCTACCCCGACACTGCTGACCTGTTTTGGAGGAAAGACGGCGAGCGGACCTTCGAGGACGTGGAGCACGAAGAGATATTCCCCAACCACGACGGAACCTTCCAGTTGTCGGTGCACCTGAAAGTGGAGGTGATGGCCGACGTGGAGGGCATGTACGAATGTGTGTTTCAGCTGTCTGGCGTCAAGGAGGACTTGGTCACCAAGCTGGAGAGAAGAAGCATCCTGAGCAACGCAAGCCATGGAGGTGAGAAAGACACATTTAGTTGATGTTTCCCATCACAAGTCCACCTGTCACCATTATTGATCCATGTCACCATGATAAAGCTTGATGTTTGTATGCAAAGTTGTCATCAAGGTTTCCTCTTCATGCTTTGTCACCAATGTCCCCACTAAGTTTTCATTTGTAAGCAAACGCAAAAATCATTGAGTATTCAGTGGAGCACATGTGAGCAGCATCAGACGTGCACATTTTGTGGCCACACCAGCATCACACCTGTCTCAAACCTGCATCATAACAATTTAAATGTCTTAGAAATAACAGCAGTCCTTTTAATGGAGATCATTTTATCATGCAAGTGATTTGGCCCACTTACAATGAAAATTTTATAAACAATCAAATTTTTCATGAGCTATTAGTATTGTAAGTCTACAGTTAGACTGAAACTTAGACAAACTTTAATGATCCACAAGGGAAATTGTTCCACTCAGTAGCTCAGTTATAATAATGGAAAGTGTAAGGAAGGAAAGGACAATTATATCTAGGCAATTATATCATCCGCAACCGCATCACCAAAGTCGTCATCCACCCGCCGTCCACGCGAACCAACATTTTATCAGGACCGTACCCGCCCGCCAACCGCCCGCTGAAATACATCAGAGGTCGGCCGCCTTTACCACTCACAGAGCTATCTAAACCTGTTTCACAGAGTAATGAAGGCAATTGGAGTCGCTAACGTTCTCGCGACTATCCAATAGCGTTCATCCTGATGACAAGAATATGGGCGTGCTGTGAAGCCATTGCCTTAGACACCTTCAACAACATGTACGAACCGATTGTTGGTCCGGCAACATGTTGTGTGCAGCTTCCGCAATTATACGTACAAGATTGAAAGGCATACTGGCTGATTAAGAGTACACTGATGGTTGTGATATAAACAACTTTAACACTTACTAATATGCGCCACGCTGTGAAGCCACACCCAACAAGATTGACAAACACATTTCGGTAGAACATCCTCACAGTAACACAACATAAACGCAACACAACAAATACCCACAATCCTTTGTATCCGTAAGACTCCCTGAATATATTTTACACCCCCGCGCCCCCAACCCCGCCCACCTTACCAACGTACGAGGGGTGGGGGGGTTGCTGTTAGCGGGGTGTATAAAATAGTCAGGATGTGTCATGGATACAAAGGATTCTGGGTATTTGTTGTGTTGCGTTTATGTTGTGTTACTGTAAGGATGTTCTCCCGAAATGTGTTTGTCGTTCTTAATTGGTGTGGCTTCACAGCGTGGCGCATATTACTAAGAGTGTTAAAATTGTTTATATCACAACCATTACTGTACTCTGTGTCACCCAGTATGCCTTGCAGTCGTGTGCGTGTTGTCGCGGAAGCCACACACAACATGTTGCTGGGCTGACAAGCAGATCGTACATGTTGTAGAAGGCGACAAAGCCAATGGCTTCATAGCACGCCCTAATACTTAATATCTGGGTGACTGCCGGCAGTCATTCAAGAGAATAATAGTGTCTCCTATTGTCTTCTTCGCTTTATGACACGGTTCTTAAATGGCTCTTTGAATGGAAAAGGATACCGATCCCAGAACCATGTATATCCAATATTTCCGGATGGTTCAACCGCCACCCGCCCGAATCTAATTAAAATCTATTTTTTCGTCATGTCAGCCACCCGACCCGTGGTTTATCCGCGGATGAGACCGCAAACCGCGCATCTCTACAATGCAGGTATACCGTATTTCCTTGAATAGCCACCGGACATGTAATATGCGCATGCTTTGAATTACTGCCGGGCAAAACTCACTCACCAAATTAATAAGCGCATGCTTACTTTTACCGCCGGGTCAAATTCATGACGTCACGAATAACCTTTTTCTCCGGCCGTTAGTTTTTTGCCATTACTGAGTGTAAACCAGGGGTCTTGTTCCACAGCCGTACAGATCACAATAATTTTAACACTCTTACTAATATGCGCCACACGCTGTGAACCCACACCAAATAAGAATAACAAACACATTTCTGGAGAGTATTGGCTCTGTGGCACATTATAAACACAGCATAGGGATTACCCATAATGCCGTGCATCCGTGACTCTTGGATATATTGTACACGCGCCCCCAAACCCCTTCAACTTGAAGGTATGCCAAGGGGTACATGAGATTTATTAAAAATATTCTAAAAATAGCAACAATTCAAAAATCCTTTATGAATATATTTATTGAATAATACTTCAACAAGGGCTTCACGGTGGCAGAGGGGTTAGTGCGTCTGCCTCACAATACGAAGGTCCTGCAGTCCTGGGTTCAAATCCAGGCTCGGGATCTTTCTGTGTGGAGTTTGCATGTTCTCCCCGTGAATGCGTGGGTTCCCTCCGGGTACTCCGGCTTCCTCCCACTTCCAAAGATCATGCACCTGGGGATAGGTTGATTGGCAACACTAAATTGGCCCTAGTGTGTGAATGTGAGTGTGAATGTTGTCTGTCTATCTGTGTCGGCCCTGCGATGAGGTGGCGACTTGTCCAGGGTGTACCCCGCCTCCCGCCCGATTGTAGCTGAGATAGGCGCCAGCGCCCCCCGCGACCCCGAAAGGGAATAAGCGGTAGAAAATGGATGGATGGATGGATGGAATACTTCAACAAAATATGAACGTAAGTTCATAAACTGTGAAAAGAAATGCAACAATGCAATATTCTGTCTTGACAGCTAAATTTTTTGTGGACATGTTCCATAAATATTGATGTTAAAGATTTCTTTTTTTGTGAAGAAATGTTTAGAATTAAGTTCATGAATCCAGATGGATCTCTATTACAATCCCCAAAGAGAGCACTTTAAGTTGATGATTACTTCTATGTGTAGAAATCTTTATTTATAATTGAATCACGTTTTTATTTTTCAGTTTTTTAAATGTTTAGCAAATGTATATCTTTTTTTCCAAATAGTTCAAGAAAGACCACTACAAATGAGCAATTTTTTGCACTGTTATACAATTTAATAAATCAGAAACTGATGACATAGTGCTGTATTTTACTTCTTTATCTCTTTTTTTCAACCAAAAATGCTTTGCTCTGATTAGGGGGTACTTGAATTTGAAAAATGTTCACAGGGGGTACATCACTGAAAAAAGATTGAGAACCACTGGTATATTATATATACAGATATATAATAATTAGGGGTGGGCAAATTAGTACGTTAATTACGAGTTAACTCATCAATCTATTAACGCCAAAAATTATTTTATCGCACATTTGCGTATGTTATTTACATGCTTTTATTTTGTTAACGCCTTTTCTTAACAAGATGGCGTCGCCCGGATAAGCTTCGGCTTCGAGGGGCTCTTGGTAAAGATGGAACATTTGGCAAAAATACCGGACAATTCTGCAAATTTCATGGCTGGCTTACAGCGTGGTCACTCCGGGATCACTTACGGCCGCCAGACTATTCTGAATGTGGATAGATCGGGCCGTTTTGGACTTAATGACGCGTGCTTGCTAGACCGGCTAGCTAGCATGGGAATACTTTGCCGGCTACATCCAGCGGCCTGTGAAGCAGCGGAGTATATGTGTTGTCTGTCTATTTATGAATAATGCAGACGAGGAGTGTTGGCTGAGTTCTTAATGTTTGCTTTCAGAGCGTGCATATCACAACATACAAGATGCCGTCATGGCGACACAACCTATACCGGGCTACCGCGCATGCTCGTCACTCCTGTTGCATGCTGGGTAGGGTAGTTCTTTTTTCCCCTGGCTCATAACATCACAATATAGTACCATGTATATGCGTTCAGTTTATCAAAGCACCAAGCAAACAATCGGAAAATTCCCATCATATCAATTCCTAGATATGGTCATAATTATTCTAAGTGCACTACGCAGAATAAACACAACATTATTAATATTGCTACTACGGATAATTTGATCAAAAATTCCCTAAAACAGCCCACTACCTATAATATAGGTTTTTTAAACATAAGATCCCTGATTAAAAAAAATGTTTCTGCTGTTACCTCAGAAATTGCCTGTTCAGATGTTATGATTGTGGCTCAGAGATTTGTATGTAGATTATATTTATTTTCCATAACAAACAGGATAACTTAAATACCCTGGCAGTGCCAATAAGCATAAATGTTTATATTTACATTTTTTGAGTTGATTTTCATAAAATATGCTATTTAACTGCTACTGTTTAACAAGGACTGATTTAAATTGTGTTTGCACAACAAATGTTTTGGCGCTTTTGTTCATGTGGGAGAATATTCCAATAAAGGTGCACTACACACTACTTTTGAATTAATTATTGGGCTTTGCGTATAAAATGCAGTTAATCGCGATTAATCGGACAAATAGTGCGATTAACTTTGATTAAAATTTTTAATCGTTGCCCAGCCCTAATAATAATATTTTATGTCTATATTATATATACAATATATAATAATTACCATGTATTCCTTTCAGAGGTCACATTTATTTCCCCTTAAAACATTACCATGTTGCACAATGAGATGTAAGCATATAAAGTGCACATCTTTGTAAATTTCTGTCTGTGATATATATATTTTTATTACAGCATTTCATGATTAACATCCATAGATTAACATCCTTAATAAATGACAGTCGAACAAGCACACATTGGATTAAGGAGTTATAGTGTAAAGACCTGGTATTTACACTTTGTGTGGTAATGGAGTTGTCCAACATTTTAAGTGGCCATAAACGCATCAGTGGCTTTAAGTGCCATGACTGCAGTGTGTTTGCGCAAGTGAGAAAGAGCGATATGATGAGTTGGTTTAAGCCCGGTTTGTACGACGACAGACAATGACCAGTTTTGACGGACAGAAGTTGTTTTACTAATGTTTTTGGTGTGGTTACGGCCAAATTTAAACAGTTTTGCTCCGGAATTCTTGTCCTCCTTTAAAATTGTCTGGACAGATGTTACTGAACACTGCTGACAATCATCGTTTTATCTCCTCTGGCTGCTTTTCGTCACCCGTCACTCACAGTTGTATTGCAAAATCATAAAGAATACATTGTGTTTATTTTGTGTGAAGTTCAGAAGGGATTTGATTTCGTGTGCAGCATGGATTAGAGGGAACATTGTTTGTCTCTCGTGTGCTTTTTGCTCTCAACAGACAACTTGAGCGTCGCCCTCTTTTCCACGGCGGCGGTCATCGCTGTGGCGGCCCTCCTGGCGGCCATCTTTGTGGTCAGGTGTCACAGAAACAGACCAGGTGAGGTGCACAAATGTCCTCTGTCTTCTTCTACATAGAAACACAGCTTGACGTGAGGAAAAAAGTCCATTTCACCTTGTTTCTCTTTCATTTCATTCCAATACGATCCAGCTGGTAACAAAACATCTTTTAAAACAAAGCCGTTGTGAAGCGTCGCTCATATCAAGATCTGGGGCCGTATTTATCAAGCGTCTTAGAGTGCCATTTTACACTTAAGTCCTGAGAATTTGCAAAATTTAGTCCTACTCTCAAACTTACGAATAAAAGCTATTTATCAACTTTCTTAAAGTTGATAAATTATCACAATTTCAAAAGGGTTAAAAACAATAAAAATCAGTTCCCAGTGGCTTGTTGTATTTTTTTAAGTTTTTTTCAAAATTTTACCGGTCCCGGAATATCCCTAAATAAAGCTTTAAAGTGCCTTATTTTCGCTATCTTCGAAACTACTATCCATTTCCCTGTGACGTCATACAGGGCTGCCAAACAACATGGCGGTTACCATAGCAAGATATAGCGACATTAGCTCGGATTCAGACTCGGATTTCAGCGGCTTAAGCGATTCAACAGATTACGCATGTATTGAAACAGATGGTCGGAGTATGGAGGCAGATAGCGAAAACGAAATTGAAGAAGAAATTGAAGCTATTGAGCGAATAGCTATTGACGCTATTCGGCCATAGCGTGGGTGTACCTAATGAAGTGGCCCATAGCATGGCTGCCTTATTAGCATCGCCGGTAAAATGTGCAGACCAAACGATCAGGACTTTCGCATCTTGTGACACTGGAGCAACTTAAATCTGTCGATTGGTAGGTGTTTGTTTCGCATTAAATGTGGGTATCTAGTTTCAAATGTACATACAGCTAGCGTAAATAGCATGTTAGCATCGATTAGCGTAGCATTTTAGCATCGATTAGCTGGCAGTCATGCCGTGACCAAATATGTCTGATTAGCACATAAGTCAACAACATCAACAAAACTCACATTTGTGATTTCGTTGACTTAATCGTTGCATTTGCAGGTTATCCATACATCTCTGTGCCATGTCTGTCATCGCCGGTAAAATGTGAAGACACTTTGGTACATGCAATGGGGGTCTGGCGGCAGATTTCTTGCCAGTGGTGCAACTTGAATCCCTCCCTGTTAGTGTTGTTACACCCTCCGACAACACACCGACGAGGCATGATGTCTCCAAGGTTCCAAAAAATAGTCGAAAAAACGGAAAATAACAGAGCTGAGACCCGGTGTTTGTAATGTGAAAAAGAATATGGCGGGTGTGTTACCTCGGGGACGTCACGTTCTGACGTCATCGCTAAAAGACCGATAAACAGAAAGGCGTTTAATTTGCCAAAATTCACCCATTTGGAGTTCGGAAATCGGTTAAAAAAATATATGGTCTTTTTTCTGCAACATCAAGGTATATATTGACACTTGCATAGGTTTGGTGATAATGTTCCCCTTTAAGTCTAAGAATCACTCCTACTCTCCACGATATTTGAGAGACTTTCAGAGGTGTCCTAAGTGGTTAGGAGTTGCCAGCTGGGGATGGCACTGGGGCGAAAGAGACGTGCGTGAACATTCAGGGAGCGTAAGGATGTCCTGGCTTTGTTTGATGACGAGCAGCTGATCAAACGGTATCGTTTAGACAGAGCGGGTATTATTTTTGTCATAGATTTAATAAGGGGCATCATCTCATCATTTATTTTTGATTAATTGCCAATTTTGTTTTTGTTTTGTATTATTTTGTAGTTTATTGTCAAACTATACACTCCCATTGTCCACTTAAATATTTCTAAGATATTTCTTTATTCTTAGACAAGGGATCCCCTTCCGTGATCCAGAAAGGACGTCACCTAAAATTCCGTTTACGGCACATAGTAATGTCGTAATTCAGCTCTGAGTGTGACACCTAAGATTCAGTCCTACACTTCGCTGAAAGTGTGAGTAAGACGCTTGATAACTAACTTTTAAGTGCAGTTTTCAGCGAATAATTTCTTTACTCATAAGTCAACTTTTAGCAGACTTCTTAGGAGTCATTCTAAGAAGCTTGATAAATACGGCCCCTGATGTAGATGTTTGTTGCAAGTTCAGCCTGAAAATCCCAACTTGAGGCACCTGCAGGATGTTCTTCCTTCACCAGTGTGAGGTGTTTGCTTAGCGGGAGTAACCAGGTTTATGGTGTGTTTGCGTTTATGGCCGTAACTACCATTGAGGACACCGAGGTCATGTTCTCTGTATTTTTTTAAGTGACAAAAGGAAGATATGACTGACTGGAAATATAGACAGTAATTCTCGAACCGAGTGGAACGCCAAAGACTCAATGTTTCAACGTTGCTCATTTTGGTGGTACTTGGAGAGGCAAGGGTTTTTTAAGGTGGTACTTGGTGAAAAAAAGTTTGAGAACCACTAATCTTAAGTATTGGAAAACAATAACAATCAGAAGTATGAAAAATATAGAACAAATTGTGTACAAAGTTACAGGACAGCTCTGCAATTATGATGTTTATTGAAACACAAATGTTTCAGGTGAAACCCTTCCTCCTGTACCTTTTTGTACACATTTAAGAAAAATATATGTATAGTTTTATTTATTAACCATTTAATCTTTTTTTTTTTTTTCAAATGCCACATTGCAGATAGCGTAGTTACATGTTGCAATGGGTTTTTAGCACGTAAATCTATTTCCACTGTTTTATCATCTATAATACCGCAATATATATATATATATATATATACTGTATATATATATATATATATATATATATATATGTATATGTATGTATGTATGTATGTATGTATGCATATAGATGGATAGTACTTTATTGATTCCTTTAGGAGGAATCAATTAAGTACTATCTGTCTATCTATCTATCTATCTATCTATCTATCTATCTATCTATCTATCTATCTATCTATCCATATACATACATACACATATATATATATATATATATATATATATCAATCAATCAATCAATGTTTATTTATATAGCCCCAAATCACAAATGTCTCAAAGGACTGCACACATCATTACGACTACAACATCCTAGGGGTGTGGGAAAAAATCGATTCGAATATGAATCTCAATTCTCACGTTGTGCGATTCAGAATCGATTCTCGTTTTTTTTTTTTAAATCGATATATTTTTTTTCTTTTTTTTTTTATCAATCCAACAAAGCAATACAATAACAATGCAATCCAATTCCAAAACCAAACCTGACCCAACAATACACAGAACTGCAATAAACAGCAATTGAGAGAAGACACAAACACAACACAAACCAAACCAAAAGTAGTGAAACAAAAATGAATATTATCAACAACAGTATCAATATTAGTTATAATTTCAGCAAAGCAGTGATTAAAAACCCCTCATTGACATTATCATTAGACATTTATACAAATTAAAAAAAAGAACAATAGTGTCACAGTGGCTTACACTTGCATTGCATCTCATAAGCTTGACAACACTTTTTTTCACAAAGATAAAATAAGTCATATGTTTGGTTCCTTTAATAGTTAAAACAAATTTACATTATTGCAATCAGTTGATAAAACGTCCTTTATAATTTTAAAAGCTTTTTACAAAAATCTACAACTCTGTTAGTATCTCCGCCTGTCACGCGGAAGACCAGGGTTCGATTCCCTGACGGGGAGCCATGTGTTAGAGCCATATACTCTTTCTGTCCGTCAAATTCATGACGTCACTAAAGGGGTTGGCTCAAGGCCAAGTGCCAGTCTACTTGGGGAGGAGCTGGGATCTTGCTCAGGTGTTGCTGAGTGTTGGCGCGACAGTTTTGACTGTGCCAGGTAGTATTTGTTTGCTCCCGTGTATTTTCCGTTTTTGTTACAAAGTTAGTTTTATAAATGTGACTTTATGATATTAAATATTTTTGTTTAACATGGACATAATTCTGGACATCGATTATTAGCCGGCTGCACACGTCTGAACTCGCTTCATTTATATTCGGCAACCAGTAGCAGTAATAGTTTGGGACTTTACCACTACAATAGGTCAACAATTGCCTCACCGGAAGGCTTTCAAACTGTGTTGTGCGAAGTTGAAGCTATGCTAAATCATCGCCCTATCACAAGACCATCGGATGATCCAAATGACCTAGAGGCTCCTTATGAAAGGAAAACCAGTTCTGCCACCAGGTCTGGTTACAAAGATTGATCTGTATGCAAAAAGAAGATGGAGGCAGAGTCAATATATCGCTGACCTTTTGTGGAAAAGGTGGATTCACGAGTATTTACCGTTGCTACAAGAGCGACAAAAGTGGACAAATGAAAAAAGATGTTTCACACCAGGAGATATTGTTGCAGTAGTGAATGCTTCAGCACCAAGAGGAAGTTGGATACTGGGAAGAATACTAGAAACCTTTCCTGATAGGAAAGGCCTTGTACGCTCAGTTCGTCTACAAACCAAAACGAGCAACATCGAAAGACCCGTTACAAAGATATGCCTTCCATGTGAAGGTATGGAGTAAAATAACTGCATTATTATAAAAGGGAACTTGAAAACCAAGGAAAGAGGGTTTGTTTTGGTATTATTGTCAGGCTCGCCTCTGACAGTTGGACTATGTTTTAGTTTTTTTCCTCTTCGTTTGTCTTTGTTTTCTCTGTGTGTGTGTAGTGTTTCCTGTCAGCGCTTATTTTGTTGGTTTCCTGTCTTTCTCCCTGAGTGCTGTGTTCCCCCTCAACTGCGGCTGATTGGCACCTGGCCACACCTGGTGTCAATCAGTCCGCTCCTATTTAGACCTGTCTTCCCATCCAGTCACTGCTGGATTATTGTATTGTCTTGTCGATGACTTCCGTATTGTCGCTCCTGTCGAGTCATTGCAGCGGAGCGGTAAGCTATCTTTCGTATCTGTTCGTAGCTTACTGTTTTTTGTTCCCTGCTTCCGTTTTGTTTTCATTCTACAAGTAACGACTTCTGTTTTCCTGTTTGCTACCCGGTAGCTTCCACGCTAGGCCCCTCTTTGTTTCTTACTAGCTTCCATGCTAAAAACCCTTCTGTTTGTTATCCACCCACGTGCGCGCTTTGTGTTTGTACCCTTTGTTTGGTTTTGTTCTAGTATTTTATATTAAAACCATGTTTCCTTATTCAATCCCTGCCTCCGTCTCTGCATTTTGCGGTTCGTCAACAACTAACTGACAATTATGGCTCTATTTTTGTTTTATTTATTTCTAATTAAATTGCTCAGTTCGTCACGCCAGTAGCAATTAGGGACTGGTGTGTTAGAGCCAAATACTCTTTCTGTCCGTCAAATTCATGACGTCACTAAAGGGGTTGGCTCAAGGCCAAGTGCCAGTCTACTTTGGGAGGAGCTGGGATCTTGCTCAGGTGTTGCTGAGTGGAGGAGCAACAGTTTTGGACTGTGCCAGGTAGTATTTGTTTTGCTCCCGTGTATTTTCTGTTTTTGTTACAAAGTGAGTTTTATAAATGTGCCTTTATGATAATAAATATTTTTGTTAAACACGGACACAATTCTGGACATCAATTATTAGCCGGCTGCACACGTCTGAACTAGCTTCATTTGTATTCGGCAACCAGTAGCAGTAATAGTTTAGGACTTAACCGTTACATGCTGAAATCCTATATATTGAATGAATAGATAATCCTTTTAAATCGGGAAAAAATTGTTTTTGATCCGAGAATCGTGTTGAATTGAAAAAATTATATATATATATATATATATATATATATATATGTGTGTGTGTATATATGGATGTGATATATATGTATGTGTGTATATGTATATGTGTGTGGATATATGTTTGTGTGTATGTATATGTGTGTGTGGATATACGTATGTATGTGTATATATATAATATACATGCGTGTGTATGTGTATATATATATATATAAACTACTATATATATATATATATAACTACTAGGGCTGCGAATCTTAGGGTGTCCCACGATTCGATTCAATATCGATTCTTGGGGTCACGATTTGATTCAAAAGAGATTTTTTTTTTCAATTCAACACGATTCTCAATTCAAAAATGATTTTGTTCCCGATTTAAAAGGATTCTTTATTCATTCAATACATAGGATTTCAGCAGGATTTACCCCAGTCTGCTGACATGCAGGCAGAGTAGTAGATTTTTGTAAAAAGCTTTTATAATTGTAAAGGAAAATGTTTTATCAACTGATTGCAATAATGTAAATTTGTTTTAACTATTAAACAAACCAAAAATATGACTTATTTTATCTTTGTGAAAACATTGGACACAGTGTGTTGTCAAGCTTATGAGATGCGATGCAAGTGTAAGCCACTGTGACACTATTGTTCTTATTTTTTTTTTTATAAATGTCTAATGATAATGTCAATGAGGGATTTTTAATCACTGCTATGCTGAAATTATAACTAATATTGATACTGTTGTTAATATTCATTTTTGTTTCACTACTTTTGGTTTGTTCTGTGTCGTGTTAATGCTGTGTATTGTTTTGTTGGATTGATTAAAAAAAAATATATATCGATTTTTTAAAAATGAGAATCGATTCCGAATCGCACAACGTGAGAATCGCGATTCAAATTCGAATCGAATTTTCCCACACCCCTAATAACTTCTACATATAATGCAGATATGTAGTAGTTTATATATATGTGTGTGTATATGTATGTATGTGTATATATATATATATATATATATATATATATATATATATATAGGCATAATATGTAGTAGTTTATATATATAACTACTACATATAATGCAGATATATAGTAGTTTTTATATATATATATATATATATATATATATGGGGCGGTATAGCTCGGTTGGTAGAGTGGCCGTGCCAGCAACTTGAGGGTTGCAGGTTCGATTCCCGCTTCCGCCATCCTAGTCACTACCGTTGTGTCCTTGGGCAAGACACTTTACCCACCTGCTCCCAGTGCCACCCACACTGGTTTAAATGTAAATATAAATATAATTCACTTCACTTCACTTCACATACACAGTATGTATGTGTGTTTGTGTGTATGGATGTGATATATATGTATCTGTGTATATATATGTACAGTATGTGAGTGTATATATGAATGTGTATATATATATATATATGTATGTGTGTATGTATATGGATGTGTATATATGTATATATATATTTTTATATAAATATTTATGTGTGTGTGTATATATATGTATGTATGTGTATCTATATATATATATATTTGCATTATATGTAGTAGTTTATATATATATATATATATATATATATATATATATATATATACAGTATGTATGTGTGTTTGTGTGTATGGATGTGATATATATGTATCTGTGTATATATATGTACAGTATGAGTGTATATATGAATGTGTATATATATATATATCTGTATGTGTGTATGTATGTGTATATATGTATATATATATTTTTATATAAATATGTATGTGTGTGTATATATGTGTATGTGTATATATGTGTGTATATGTATATATATATATATATATATATACATTATATGTAGTAGTTTATATGTATATATATTTATAATATATATATATATATATATAAACTACTACATATAATGCAGATATATATTTAAAAAATATATATATATATATATATATTTATATATATATATAAACTACTACATATAATGCAGATATAATGCAGATACAGTACATTATAACTTGTCCATTTTTCAGACTAATCATTATTTCATTATATTATTGTTTTTAATAATACAGTACTTGATGGAGATGATATCATCAGTGACCCCATAGAGTACCAGTTGGAGATATCACCAGTGACCCCATGCAGTATCTGCAGTACTTGGAGATGATATCACCAGTGACCCCATACAGTACCTGATGGAGATGATATCACCAGTGATCCAATGGAGTATCTGCAGTACTTGATGGAGATGATATCACCAGTGACCCCATGCAGTACCTGATGGAGATGATATCACCAGTGACCTCATGCAGTATCTGCAGTACTTGATGGCGATATCATCAGTGACCCCGTACAGTGCCTGGTGGAGATGATATCAGCAGTGACCCCATGAAGTATCTGCCAGTACTTGAGGGAACAGATATCAATGATGCCATGCAGAACCTGATGGAGATGATATCACCAGTGAACCCATGAAGTATCTGCCAGTACTTGATGGAGACGATATCATCAGCGATTCCATGCAGTACCTGATGGAGATGATATCACCAGTGACCCGATTAAGTATCTGCCAGTACCTGCCAATGCAGTGATAGTTTTACCTGTATGCGTAATAATTAAGTTAAATTCTTACTTTAGTAACCTTTTTAAAGCAAGTAAGCTTTGTAGTTATCATAATGTAGTCACAACCCCAGAATGTAAAGGGATATTGAGTATAGTGGTCTTATTTAGGGCTTTGTGCTATACATCAATAGGGCGAGTTAGCAAAATCTGCATGGGGACTATAGTGGGCTGGTTGAGTCCAAAAAGTCCAGGGCCAAATTTTAGTCCCAGTCCACCCCTGGTTGTGACTTGTCCTGTCAATCAGGTGATTATGTTCACAGATATACATTTAGAAAAATGCACATGTTGCTTTACTTTAGGGGAAAATGAGACAGGAAGAGGATGAGGGGCAAAAAGTTAAAAATGTATTAAAAAAAAAAGAAAAACTAAAATATCACATGGTCATAAGTATTCAGACCAGGGCCGGAGCTATAGGGGGGTATAACCCGGGACCCTTCCCTTGGCTCTGGGCTGGGGAAGTACAGAAGATGTAGTGTAAGATGTTGAATGAAATGTAATAACTAGCTTTATTTTCACTTAACGACGTGCAAATAATTTACAAGCCGCGGCCGTTGTTGGCAGCGAGTCAGGCCCGCGAAATAAGCCAAATCTCCAGTTAACGATTAAGTTCTAACAATGACTATACTAAACTATAACAGGGTTTCCGCAATATAAGTCATTAAATTGATTTTGCGAAAATGAAGGCCCTAAATGACATTAAAATTTGATGCCCAGAAGTGTTAAAACATTGGTCAGTCAATCCAACGGAATGAAAATGAACTCAATAACTTCATCGCTAAATTGTTACGTCTCCGGCTTTTAAACGACATACAAAAGGTCTTCTAGGGTCCGATTTCTTTGGTAACTGTAGGCGTGTAGTCCTTAGCCGTCTCCACTTCAACACACATGAGCTAATCTGGCTACCAGGGCAGGTTACGCAAGTCACATGTGGCTTAGGACGGACCAACTAGACAATGCTCACAACAGATCACAGTTCTTTAATTCTCTGACATTAGGATAGGATAGGTCTTTATTGTCATTGCACAAGTACAACAAAACTTGGTTTTCAGCTCAAACCTGTTCAAGATTAGACAAACAAACAGTGTACAATATTACGGAACAAGAACGCTGATGGGTCGCCATTAGGCGCCCCGTAAAAGATGGGAAAAAGGTCAACGCTGGGGAAGGATGAGTAAAAAAATACAATCCAGACTGGGCTCCTAAGGGGGCCCAGTCTGGAGTGGGAAAAAACCTCCATAGCAAAGCACATATACATATTACAACATACATCTCGAGATATCTAGGAACAGAGGGATGGGAGTTCGGGGTCATTATGGTCGGCCGCAGCTCTCAGGCACTGACCATCCATTCATCACCCCTATGGGATTTTCATCGAGGGCGTTGGGTTGGGGTGGTGGGGTGTGTATGTGTGGCGTATATTTTTGTGTCCCTGTACCGCGGCCTTGATGTATTGTGCAGTCGCTAGTCCGAAGTCAGCAATTCCCACAATTAATTAATTAGAGTTCCTTCAGCTGCCTGACTATCTACTATACCCATTTCAAACAGCTGAGAGGGTGTAAAATACAATTTTTTCAGGATGTTTAATCGACTCATCTTATTTTTAATGCATCCAAAATTTTTCAGGATGTTTAATCGACTCACCTTATTTTTAATGCATCCAAAAGGATGCAAATATCATTCTACGGTGTGTCTTTTAAAAAATAAAAAAATAAAATTATTAATTAATTCAGTCATCCATTTCCAAACATTATTTGCATTCCTGGTATGACGTACCATAAAACCTTTCAACTATTAATTTGTAGCGATTATAAGCCATATTTTCAGAGGATGTGCATTTGTAGAGAAATAATACTTTATTGATTCCTTCAGGAGAGTTCCCTCACGAAATTTTAAATTTACAGCAGGTTTTAAAGAGAGGAGTATTGGTATTAAAATTATAATGAAACGTTTTCAAAACAGATTACATGTTACAGAAAAAAATACATTTTTGGCTGCATTGAGATGGCCTGAAATGTATTTTGAAAAATTGATTCTTAAAAAAAAATGTTTTTTTTAACCGGTTTTCAAAAATTGTGAATTAAATTAAAAACAGGATGGATAAAAATCGCGATTCAGATGTGAATTGATTTTTTGAATTATGATTATGTGAAAGAAACAACCGTCCTGGTTCAGATCTATTTAAAAAAGACCGCATATGAAGGTCGATTTAGTGCTCTTGTAATCGTTGTGGCTTGTGCAGCCCTTTGAGACACACGTGATTTAGGGCTATATAAGTAAACATTGATTGATTGATTGATTGATAATACAATTGGCAGAAGGTGAGATAGAGAGGATGTGGATAGAGGAGGGAAAAAGAACAAGCGTGAAGACAAAAGTGGCCACATTTTTCACCTCTGTATTTGTCACATCCTGGTTTCGGCCCTGTTTGCCTTTCTCCCGCAGCTCGCCAGGACGGTGCGGAGATCTCCAAAAGCGAAACGCAGCAGCCGGCACTCGGTGAGTTGGCTCACGTGGACTGTTTGCACCTCCATGACTTTGGCAACACTAAATTGGCCCTAGTGTGTGAATGTGAGTGTGAATGTTGTCTGTCTGTCTGTGTTGGCCCTGTGATGAGGTGGCAACTTGTCCAGGGTGTACGCCACCTTCCCCCCGAATGCAGCTGAGATAGGCTCCAGCGACCCCAAAGGGGACAAGCGGTAGAAAAATGAATGGATGTTGTGTGAAGACAATGTTTAACTTTGATTCATGCCCTTTTCAAATCAAATCAAAATCAAGCTTTATTTCTTTTCATACACTTGCAAAGTGCTGTACATGAAAAAAAAAATTGATGAAAAGAAGAAAACAAGTGCACACTTGTCTTTATTGATAGTAACAAAGCAAAAACAAAACATGGCACTGAAGATTTGAGGAAAAAGGCCATTTGAGGCGTCTACTCTGGTAAATAACTGAAATTAAGGCCATCTAAAAATAGTATAAACATATGATAAAATATGTATAACCTGAGGGTTCCTGGTTCGATCCCCACCCTCTACCAACCTCGTCACGTTTGTGTCCTTGAGCAAGACACTTCACCCTTGCTCCTGATGGGTGGTGGTTAGGGCCTTGCATGGCAGCTCCCGCCATCAGTGTGTGAATGTGGAAGTAGTGTCAAAGCGCTTTGAGTACCTTGAAGGTAGAAAAGCGCTATACAAGTATAACCCATTTACCGTTTATTTACCATAAATATAACTAATAGAGATGTCGGATAATATCGTACTGCTGATATTATCGGCCGATAAATGCTTTAAAATGTAATATCAGAAATTATCGGTATCCGTTTCATAATTATCGGTTTTAAAAAGGAAAATTTCTGACTTTTTAAAACGCCGCTGTATACACGGACGTAGGGAGGAGTCCAGCGCACCAATAAACCTTAAAGGCATGGCCTTTGCGTGCCAGCCCTGTCAAATAATATTTACAGGTTTTCACACACACACAAGTGAATGCAAGGCAGACTTGGTCAACAGCCATACAGGTCACACTGAGGGGTGGCCATATAAACAACTTTAACACTGTTACACTGTGAACCCACACCAAACAAGAATGACAAACACATTTTGGGAGAACTTCCGCACCGTAACGCAACATAAACACAACAGAACAAATATCCAGAACCCTTTGCAGCACTAACTATCAAGGGAAAGCATCATTCAGTCACTACGCAACAAATAGCTGGAATAAACTTCCTGAAGATGTCAGACTTTCCCCAACTCTGACTACTTTTAAAACTAGACTGAACTTTTATGTTCACCTCAGCTTTCAGCTAAATCTTTTAACTTTTAACGTCCGCACTGTTTTTATTTTTATTGCCCGCATTTTAATTTTGCTTTTATTTTCTTTCATTTCACTTTGTTGTCTGTGAAGCACTTCGAGTCTGGCTTGTGTATGAAAAGTGCTATACAAATAAAGTTGCCTTGCCATGCCTTGCCTAACTCTTTCGGGATTCTACAATATACACCCCCGTTACCCCTGATCCCCCCCAACTCAACCCCGCCCACTTCAACCTCCTCATGCTCTCTCAGGGAGAGCATGTCGCAAATTCCAAGCTGCTGTTTTGAGGCATGTTAAAAAAAAATAATGCACTTTGTGACTTCAATAATAAATATGGCAGTGCCATGTTGGCATTTATTTCCATAACTTGATTTATTTTGGAAAACCTTGTTACATTGTTCAATGCATCCAGCGGGGCATCACAACAAAATTAGACATAATAATGTGTTCATTTCACGACTGTATATATCGGTATCGGTTGATATCGGAATCGGTAATTAAGAGTTGGACAACATCGGATATCGGCAAAAGTGCCATTATCGGACATCTCTAATAACTAACATTAAAAAGTTAATAAAAATATATCAGCGAGAAAATTATAGTAGTATTTTTTCATAATCAAGATAGAAAACGACAACAATAAAATAAAATAAAAAGAGTTTAAGATGATCACTAAAAAGCCTGATTAAAAATATGTGTTTTAGCTTTTTTTATTATTATGTCAACGCTCTCTGGCAAGCTGTTCCACAGGTAGGAGCCATAGTGGCTAAATGGCGCCTCACTTTGGGCCTTTGTTCTGGTAGTCGGTAAAGCTTAAAGGCCAGGGCAAAAGGACCTCTGGATCTGCGAGGGGGTTGATGCGGTAAAAAATCAGGTCAGACAAGAAGGCGCAAGGTCATTAAATGGTAAATGGGTTGTACTTGTATAGCGCTTTTTTACCCCTTTTTAAGAACCCCAAAGCGCTATGACAGTATTTCCACATTCGCCCATTCACACACTGACGGCGGGAGCTGCCATGCAAGGCGCTCACCAGGACCCATCAGGAGCAAGGGTGAAGTGTCTTACCCAAAGACAAATTGGACGTGCCTAGGATGGTAGAAGGTGGGGATTGAACCAGTAACCCTCAGATAACCGGCACAGCCACTGTACCAACTTCGCCACTTCGTCCCCATTAAGATGCATGAAAACTAATAATTGAACTTCCAAATCCACCCTGAAGAGGACTGGGATGGGAATCAGCACCTCCAAGTCCGAGTCCATGGTTCTTGCCCGGAAAAGGGTGGAGCGCCATCTCCGGTTGGGGAGGAGACCCTGCCCCAAGTGGAGGAGTTCAATTACCTCGGTGTGGCGTCTTCAGTAATGCGGACGCTGTGTCGATCCAATGTGGTGAAGAAGGAGCTGAGCCGGAAGGCAAAGCTCTGGATTTACCGGTCGATCTAAGTTCCCATCCTCACCTATGGTCATGAGCTTTGGGTTACGACCGAAAGGACAAGATCACGGGTACAAGCGGCCGAAATAAGTTTCCTCCGCCGTGTGGCGGTTCTCTCCCTTAGAGATAGGGTGAGAAGCTCTGTCATCCGGGAAGAGCTCAACGTAAAGCCGCTGCTCCTCCGCATTGACCAACCAGTCGGAGGCCACGGGGAAGACTATGTCCCCCAGCTTGCCTGGGAACGCCTCGGCTGATGCCCCCGCAACCCAACCTCGGATAAGTGAATGAAGAGGACAGAGAACCAATGCAGCGACTTTACAACTGGTGTAATGTGCCCTCGTCAGCACACGTGCAGCTGAGTTTTATAATCATTTTAGACTAGGGGCGGTATAGCTCGGTTGGAAGAGTGGCCGCGCCAGCAGCTTGAGGGTACCAGGTTCGATCCCCGCTTTCGCCATCGTAGTCACTGCCATTGTGTCTTTGGGCAAGACACTTTACCCACCTGCTCCCGGTGCCACCCACACTGGTTTAAACGTAACTTAGATATTGGGTTTCACTATGTTAAGCACTCAGAGAGTGTGGGGTATCGGACTGTCTTATTGTGGCAGTCCGCTCCCTGTACGATCAGTGTCAGAGCTTGGTCCACATTTCCACGTTTCCAGTGAGGGTTGGACTCCGCCAAGGCTGCTCTTTGTCAGCGATTCTGTTCATAACTTTTATGGACAGAATTTCTAGGCGCAGTCAAGGCGTTGAAGGGTTCCGGTTTGGTGGCCGCGGGATTAGGTCTCCGCTTTTTGCAGAGGATGTGGTCCTAATGGCTTCATCTGGCCGGGATCTTCAGCTCTCACTGGATCGGTTCGCAGCCGAGTGTGAAGCGACCGGAATGAGAATCAGCACCTCCAAATCCGAGTCCATGGTTCTCTCCTGGAAAAGGGTGGAGTGCCATCTCCGGGTTGGGGAGGAGACCCTGCCCCAAGTGAAGGAGTTCAAGTACCTAGGAGTCTTGTTCACGAGTGGGGGAAGAGTGGATCGTGAGATCGACAGGCGGATCGGTGCGGCGTCTTCAGTAGTGCGGACGTTGTACTGATCCGTTGTGGTGAAGAAGGAGCTGAGCCAGAAGGCAAAGATCTCAATTTACCGGTCGATCTACGTTCCCATCCTCACATATGGTAATGAGCTTTGGGTCACGACCGAAAGGATAAGATCACGGGTACAAGCGGCCGAAATTAGTTTCCTCCGGCGGATGGCGGGGCTCTCCCTTAGAGATATGGTGAGAAGCTCTGCCATCCAGGAGGAACTCAAAGTAAAGCCGCTGCTCCTCCACATCGAGAGGAGCCAGATGAGGTGGTTCGGGCATCTGCTCAGGATGCCACCCGAACGCCTCCCGAGGGAGGTGTTTAGGGCACGTCCAACCGGTAGGAGGCCACGGGGAAGACCCAGGACACGTTGGGAAGACTATGTCTCCCGGCTGGCCTGGGAACGCCTCGGTATCCCCCGGGAAGAGCTAGATGAAGTTGCTGGGGAGAGGGAAGTATGGGCTCGGATCAGCGGAAGAAGATGGATGGATGTATATGTTAAGCAGTTTGAGTCACTAGAGAAAAAGCGCTATACAAATATTCACTTCTGATATTCTTTTAGGAAGGCTCTGTTCTCAGGAAGATAAAAGAAAAAAAACATTTTTGTAATATTTTTAATATGAGGGATGTGTCAGCTCGGAGTCAAAAACCACGCCCGGATTTTTTATAGTGTTGGTTAAAAATCTTTTCATTTTGGTGAAAGTTTCTCCCCCTGGTCTTCAGGGTCTGTGACTAAAAACTGGTTGAGCTGTAGGAAATTCACCGCCATCCATGACTTGATGTCTACAATGCAGTTTGTCGGGAATGTACTGAGTCATCTTCTTCCTCCAGGATGCTTTGTGCACTGGAACACAGAGAGATGTCTCCATCGCTGAAGGACATCATCCCACTTGGAGATAAGACAGAGATGTGCTTTTTTCTTTATGCAATTGCTCCTCACGTTATACCATATATCAGACTCTAGGCAAATTAAGGCCCGGGGGCCACATGTGGCCCGTTAAGCTTTTCAATCCGGCCCGCCGGACATTCCCAAATAATTTCTTAGATCTTTAAGATGGAAAGTGTAGCTGCCATTATGATGTGCAGTCATGTTTTCTAATGACCGTAAGTCTTCAACTATACAAAGCATTTCAATGGTTGGAATCTGCGTTTATGGATGATATACCAGTTACTATGGTAATGTAATTGGTTACTATGGTAATCTAATTAGTTACTATGGTAATCTATGTCACAGCATCTCAGACGAGGCACCAAGCAGTGTGGGTGGGAAGCGTTTCCACAGACGCGGAAGGAGCTTTTCACAACAAAGTTCTAAAGCTTAGTTATATATCAGATGTGTCAGATTGTAGGTGGGTTTATTTGTTGAATTTTTGTTGCGTTTCACGCGATTGTAAAATATGTCAATCGAAAGGGGGTGTGACATTCATATGTTGTCAATATTCAGTGTTTTATCCTGCATAGAAAAATGTAAAATTCCATTACGTTTTTTTAAGGCGGTCTGTCATAACGTTTTTAGCATTCAATCAGACATTATTGTGAAGTTTTGTATTAGTGTCCCTAAAAGTAGATATACCGGTCCCCAGACACATTTTTTCACTAAATTTTAGGGCTGTGAATCTTTGGGTGTCCCACGATTCGATTCAATATCGATTCTTGGGGTCGCGATTCGATTATAAAAAAAAAAATTTTGATTCAACGTGAATCTCGATTCATAAACGATATTTTTCCGATTCAAAACGATTCTCTATTCATTCAATACATAGGATTTCAGCAGGATCTACCACAGTCTGCTGACATGCTAGCAGAGTAGTAGATTTTTGTAAATAAGCTTTTATAATTTTAAAGGACAATGTTTTATCAACTAATTGCAATAATGTAAATTTGTTTTAACGATTAAACAAACCAAAAATATGACTTATTTTATCTTTGTGAATATATTGGACACAGTGTGTTGTCAAGCTTATGAGATGCGATGCAAGTGTAAGCCACTGAGACAGTTTATTTTTATTTTTATAAATGTCTAATGATAATGTCAATGAGGGATTTCTAATCACGCCTATGCTGAAATTATAACTAATATTGATACTGTTGTTGGTAATATTCATTTTTGTTTCAATACTTTTGGTTTGTTCTGTGTCGTGTTTGTGTCTCCTCTCAATTGCTCTGTTTATTGCAGTTCTGAGTGTTGCTGGGTCAGGTTCGGTTTTGGAATTGGATTGCATTGTTATGGTATTGCTGTGTATTGTTTTGTTGGATTGATCAAAAAATTAAAAAAAATCGATTTTTTCAAAATGAGAATCGATTCTGAATCGCTCAACGTGAGAATCGCGATTCAAATTCAAATCGATTTTTTTCCCACCATGTGGCCCCCCAAGGCAAAATAATTGCCCAGGCCTGCCATATATTCTTCTTTGTCTAATTAGAAAAGACGTTAGACTCAAGGTTGGTCGCTATGAAATAATTCGAGAATCACCATTCATCACCTTGACATTTCAACAATTCTTTCTACTTTTTTCAAATCGCCGCTACTGATGATCAACATCACAAATTGTCATTTCTCTGTCAATAAATCAATTTACTTTCCACTCTCCTCGCACTTCTTTAATTAACGTTTACACCAAGACCTAAGATTGTAGACCTGCACTAGACTGGAACGGACTACAAGACCGCCAGCTTGGTTAGTTTAAAGGCCTACTGAAACCCACTACTACAGACCACGCAGTCTGATAGTTTATATATCAATGATGAAATATTAACATTGCAACACATGCCAATACGGCCTTTTTAGTTTACTAAATTGCAATTTTAAATTTCCTGCGAAGTATCCTGTTGAAAACGTCGCGGATATGTTCTTCCAGCACCGATCACGGCTAAAAGTCGTCTGCTTTAATCGCATAATTACACAGTATTCTGGACATCTGTGTTGCTGAATCTTTTGCAATTTCTTTAGTTAATAATGGAGACTAAAAAGAAGAAAGATGTTGGTGGAAAGCGGCGTATTGCGGCCGCCTTTAGAAACACAAACACAGCCGGTGTTTCTTTGTTTACATTCCCTAAAGATGACGGCGAAGCTTTAATATGGAACAGGGCGGTCAAGCGACCATGGTTCTCTACCACATGTCAACCGGCAGGTTTCGGTGAGAAAATTATGGTAGTAAGTCGGCTCTTACCGTAGACACGAGCAGAGCTTGTGTCGTTCCTCCTGCAGCTGTCAAAGAGGCAGCTGCTACTCTCTTGGCTCCTCCGTGGCTTCCCTCAGAGACACTGGCGGTCACCACACCCCTCCGACTTTCAGGTATGACTATATAATCTCACTAAAACACTAGTAACACAATAAGCAGATAAGGGATTTTCCAAAATGATCCTAGTAAATGTGTCAAATAACACAGTGGTCCCCAACCAACGGGCCGCAGAAGAATTTTTAATTAATTTTTATTTTAAAAAATATATATATATTTTTTTATTAAATCAACATAAAAACACAATATACATTTACAATTAGTGCACCAACCACAAAAACCTCCATTTTTAATGACAAAAACGTCCCTTTTTCATGACAAAGAAGAAAAAAAAAAAGGATCCCTCCAGCCCCCCGGGCCGCGGGACAAATTATTAAGCGTTGACCGGTTGGGGACCACTGTAATGACATATGAATCGCTCCCACTGCCCTCGTCTTTTTTTATTTTATTTTTTTTTCTAGTCCTTTACTCGCACTATCCTCATCCATGAATCTTTCATCCTCGTTCAAATTTATGGGGAAATCGTCGCTTTCTCGGTCCGAATCGCTCTAGCTGCTGGTGGCCATGATTGTAAACAATGTGCGGATGTGAGGAGCGCCACAGCCCGTGACGTCACGCGCACATTGTCTGCTACTTCCGGCCTTTTTATTAGCGACCAAAAGTTGCAAACTTTATCATCCATGTTCTCTACTAAATCCTTTCAGCAAAAATATGGCAATATCGCGAAATTATCAAGTATGACACATAGAATGGACCTGCTATCCCCCTTTTAAATAAGAAAATCTCATTTCAGTAGGCCTTTAACAGCAGGCGTAATGTCGAGTTTATTTTGTAATATGTGCTTTTATTTTTTTATACCGGTAAAAACCGGAAGTTAAGCTGTTAACCGGTACATGTCGTCAAAGTGCACTTGCGCACACATTAAGAAGAGGAGAAGACAAAACAAGAAAGTAAGAAGAAAGGCGTCAGCACTGATGCATGAAGTCTCCGTTTAAGATTCTCCCGTTGGTTGAAAAGCAGCCTTACGTGGTCAGTATTGCTCCTATGTTTACCTTCTCTATATTAGCTTCAGTGCTAAGCGATGCTATTGTCATTGTAACATTTGTAATGTCATTTGAAACTGTGGTATTTTGTTGTAATTGTATGGATATTCGGAATAAACTGACGCCCCAACTACCTTCAAACTTGTGGTGTTGAGCACAGACCTAAATAGCAGAGTCAGACTCCAACTTTCGGATGGGCCATAACATCCCTCAAACTGGCCGCCATCTTGCGGCAGTCATGTTTTTGATTGATTGATACTATTATAAGTAGATTGCACAGTTCAGTTCATGTTCCGTACAATTGACCACTAAATGGTAACAACCGAATACGTTTTTCAACTTGGGTCCACGTTAATCAATTCATGGTACAAATATATACTATCAGCATAATACAGTCATCACACAGGTTAATCATCATTGTATATACATTGAATTATTTACAATCTGGGGGGCTTTGGTTGATATCAGTACTTCAGTCATCAACAATTGCATCAACAGAAAAATCAAAAACAAATCAACTTTATTTATAAAGCACATATAAAGGCCTACTGAAACCCACTACTACCCACCACGCAGTCTGATAGTTTATATATCAATGATGAAATATTAACATTGCAACACATGCCATTACGGCCTTTTTAGTTTACTAAATTACAATTTTAAATTTCCCGGGAGTTTCGTCTTCGAAACATCGTATAATGATGACGTGTACGCAAGACGTTACGGGTTTTTAGGAAGTATGAGCGCTGCACACGCACACAGCTAAAAGTCGTCTGCTTTAACGGAATAATTATACAGTATTTTGGACATCTGTGTTGCTGAATCTTTTGCAATTTGTTCAATTAATATTGGAGAAGTCACAGTAGAAAATGGAGTTGGGAAGATTTAGACTTTAGCCACACAAACACACGGTGGTTCTTTGTTTAAAATTCCTGGAGGTGAAACTTTTCCTATGGATCAAGCGAACATGAATCAAGACGGAATGTCAACCAGCAGGTTTCGGTGAGAAAATTGTGGTTAAAAAGTCAGTTGGTACCGGAGAAAAGCTGAGCTTGTGCCGTCCATAGCTGCCGTCGACTCCCTTGAGACACTGCGCGTCAAGACACCCGTGGAGACACCTTTCCGACTATCAGGTACTGTTAAACTCACTAAAACACTAGCAACACAATAGAAAGATAAGGGATTTCCCAGAATTATCCTAGTAAATGTGTCTAAAAACATCGGAATCTGTCCCGATGCAATCACGTTTTTTGTTTTTTTTCTAGTCCGTCGCTATCAATATCCTCAAACACGAATCTTTCATCCTCGCTCAAATTAATTGGGAAATTGTCGTTTTCTCGGTCCGAATAGCACTTTTAGTTGGAGACTCCCATTAAAAACAATGTGAATATGTGAGGAAGCCCCACACGGGTAACGTCACCGTCTGCGACTTCCGGTAAAGGCAGAGCATTTCTCTTAGCACCGAAAGTTGCGAACTTTATCGTGGATGTTCTCTACTAAATCCTTTCAGCAAAAATATGGCAATATCGCGAAATGATCAAGTATGACACATAGAATGGACCTGCTATCCCCGTTTGAATAAGAAAATCTCATTTCAGTAGGCCTTTAAAATTTACAACAGGGGTAGCCAAAGTGCTGTACAATGGACAGGTTATAATACGAGGACCGAGCAAACAACACAACACAAACAGAACATGATAAAAAATAAATAAATAAAACATAAAAACAGGTTTACAGCAGGTGTATAATGGGGCGCCATTGCAGGATGGATATCACTTAGTCTTAAAAGCCAAGGAATAAAAGTATGTTTTTAAGAAAGATTTAAAAACAGGAAGAGAGGAGGATTGTCTAACACTCAGAGATAGGTCGTTCCAGAGCTTGGGAGCAGTAGCAGCGAAAGCTCTGTTACCTCTAAGCTTCAGCCTTGTGTCAGGGACCGTCAGTAGCAGCTGATCGGCCGATCTTAGGGATCGGGTGGGGCAGTAAGGCTGAAGGAGGTCGGGGAGATATGTTGGCGCGAGGTTGTTTAGACATTTAAAAAAAAATAGGAGTTTAAAATTGATTCGATAACGCACAGGGAGCCAATGAAGGGACGCTAATATAGGGGTGATGTGCTCACACCTGCGGGTCTGTTTTAGCAGACGAGTAGCAGAGTTCTGCACAACTACAGGCGGGCGAGGGAGGCCTGGCTAATGCCTACATTAGGGTGTAGCTTTTACTTGGTAGGATATGTACAGCCAGCAGAGAACATAATGAGTTCAGATAGCATAAGAACAAGTATATACATTAGAAGTACATTTGATTATTTACATTAGGTTATTTATAATCCGGGAACATGGGATGTGAATGGAGGAGGGTATTAGTAAAGGGTTGAAGTTGCCTGGTGGTGTTGTTTTAGAGCGGTTTTGAAGGAATATAGAAATGCACTTTCTTTTTATACCTGTTGGGAGTGCATTCCACATTGATGTGGCATAGAAGGAGCATGACTTAAGACCTTTGTTGGATCGGAATCTGGGTTTAACGTGGTTTGTGGAGCTCCCCCTGGTGTTGTGGTTATGGCGGTTAAGAAAGTAGTTTGACATGTACTTCGGTATCAGGGAGGTGTAGCAGATTTTATAGACTAGGGTCAGTGCAAGTGGTTTTACTCTGTCCTCCACCCTGAGCCAGCCCACTGGGTTGGAGTGAAGTGTGATCTGGGGTGGAGGTCTAAAAGTAACCGGACTAACTTGTTCTGGGATGTTTGTAGTCTAGATTTGAGGGTTTTGGAGGTGCTGGGGTACCAGGAGGTGCAAGCGTAATCAAAAAAGGGTTGAATGAGAGTTCCCGCTAGAATCTTCAAGGTGCTTTTGTTGACCAGACAGGAGATTCTGTAGAGGAATCTCGTTCTTTGGTTGACCTTTTTGATTACCGGGGTTGCCATTTTATCAAAGAAAAGATTAGCCTCTAGAATGGAACCTAGGTAGGTGATCTCATCTTTCCTGGTGATAACAATGTCACCCACTTTTATAGTGAAGTCACTGACCTTCTTAAAGGGGAACATTATCACAATTTCAAAAGGGTTAAAAACAATAAAAATCAGTTCCCAGTGGGTTGTTGTATATTTTGAATTTTTTTTCAAAATTTTACAGGTCCCCGAAAATCCCTAAAAAAAGCTTTTAAGTGTTTGATTTTCGCTATTTGCGATGCGACTATCCATTTCCCTGTGACATCATACTGTGCTGCCAATGTAAACAAACAATTGCGAATACCACAGCAAGATATAGCGGCATTAGCTCGGATTCAGACTCGGATTTCAGCGACTTAAGCGATTTAACAGATTACGCATGTATTGAAACAGATGGTTGGAGTATGAAAGTATTGAAGAAACTGAAGCTATTGAGCGAATAGCTATTGACGCTGTTCATAGCCATAGCATGGCCAAATAGCTGGGTTAGCATCACCGGTAAAATGTGCGGACCAAACGATCAGGACTTTTGCATCTTGTGACACTGGAGCAACTTAAATCCGTCGATTGGTAAGTGTTTTTTTCGCATTAAATGTGGGTGGAAGTAAACGTAATATATTTGCAAATGCATCTGCAGGTTATCCATACATCTCTGTGCCATGTCTGCCTTAGCACCGCCGGTAAATAGCATGTTAGCATCGATTAGCATAGCATGTTAGTATCGATTAGCTGGCAGTCAACATCAACAAAACTCACCTTTGTGAATTTGTTAGCATCGATTAGCGTAGCATGTTAGCATTGTTTAGCTGGCAGTCACGCCTCAACCAAATATGTCTGATTAGCACATAAGTCAACATGAACGAAACTCACCTTTGTGATTTCGTTGAATTTATCGTTGCATATGCATCTGCAGGTTATCCATACATCTCTGTGTCATGTCTGTCATCGCCGGTAAAATGTGGAGACACTCTGGCACATTCAATGGGGGTCTGGCGGCAGACACTTTCACATCTTCGGGCCAGTGGTGCAACTTGAATCCCTCCCTGTTAGTTTTGTTACACCCTCCGACAACACACCAACGAGGCATGATGTCTCCAAAGTTCCAAAAAATAGTCGAAAAAATGGAAAATAACAGAGCTGAGACCCGGTGTTTGTAATGTGTTGAAAATGAAAATGGCGGCTGTATTACCTCAGAGACGTCACGTTCTAACGTCATCGCAAAAAGAGCGATAAACAGAAAGGCGTTTAATTCGCCAAAATTCACCAATTTAGAGTTCAGAAATCGGTTAAAAAAATATATGGTCTTTTTTCTGCACCATCAAGGTATATATTGACGCTTACATAAGTCTGGTGATAATGTTCCTCTTTAAGGTTGATATGGGACCCAAATAGGATGGATTCTGTTTTACCTAAGTGTATGGATAGCTTGTTGTCAGCGAGCCAGGTGCAAATATTAAGGAGTTCAGCACTGAAATTCGGGATTCTCCTGGAAAAATCGGGAGGGTTGGCAAGTATGAAAATTAGCGTTGAATACGGTGATACACTGCCACTGTGATACACCGCCACTGTATAATACCGGCGGGCCAGCTCTAATGTTAATTTATTATTGCCTCAAGGGCCAAATGAAATTGCACAGCGGGCCACGTTTGGCCCGCGGGCCAGAGTTTGACACCCAAATAATTAGCGCATGCTTACTTTTACCGCATGCCTTTGGTAAGCGCAGGAGTGAGAAGAGGTTTTAAATTAATTAGCGCCCCGGCGGCAATTCAAGGAAATACGGTATACATTTATTTATTGTAACCAACTATGAAATTAAATAACATGTATACAATGTGCTTCTGTCAGCAGCTACAATATTCTTATATGCTGTAAGTGACCAGATGTCCAAGATCAAAACTGGGAATATAATCCCAGAGAAGGGGGGAAAAAATCGGTCAGCTATTTTCAAGTAGAAGAAACAATATGATTAGGTTATATATACATGCGTATATCCTACACAAACTATGTATGAATACATTATATATTTATATATCTTAGGGACCTATAGACTGTATCTCTGTTGCTGCAGCAGCAGAGAGTTTATTCTGTCTTGACACTTTGTATTGATATTTTGTATTACATGTTTTGTATTAATGTTTACAGTGATTGTTTTATATGTATGTCGCTTTGGATAAAAGTCCCACACATTACACGAAGGTGGGCTACATAAAATTGGGTTGGAGAAGCTAGACCAAATTTAGGCTTGTAAAATACTGTATAGCCACTGTCCATCTGATTGTCTCGTTAGCTAACAGAATCTGGACTGTGGTCCTAACGTGTACCCCTGTTGGCTTTTACAATCTTTATCTTCATAACTTATTTCAACTTTATGTTATTCAAGTATAACATTTTTATTTTAATTAATTTTATTGAGAAGCAATTCTCTTATGGTCATACTCTTGTTTGCT
The DNA here is from genome assembly GCF_033978795.1 of Nerophis ophidion. Classification (NCBI taxonomy): domain Eukaryota; kingdom Metazoa; phylum Chordata; class Actinopteri; order Syngnathiformes; family Syngnathidae; genus Nerophis; species Nerophis ophidion. The sequence continues at coordinate 17,937,577 of NC_084614.1, read as the reverse complement.
AGTGGCTACGATTTCAGTACTATTGAAGATCCTTGCTCCTTCTCAACTCTTTGGCAATATTCTTCTCACAAAATACAACCAATAGCACGTTAATGTTAAATCTTACTTGTGAAAAGTAATCCTCCATCCCTATATTTAACAGTCCGCTCATTTGAACAGGAAAACGCTTAACACCAGCCCTGTATCTTTGTTTTCTACCTTTCAGTTTAGGCCAGGGGTCACCAACCTTTTTGAAACCAAGAGCTACTTCTTGGGTACTGATTAATGCAAAGGGCTACCAGTTTGATACACACTTAAATAAATTGCCAGAAATAGCCAATTTGCTCAATTTACCTTTTTTTTTTTTTTTTTTTTTTTACCTTTAATAAATAAATCTTTATATATAAATAAAAATGGGTATTTCTGTCTGTCATTCCGTCGTACATTTTTTTTCCTTCTACAGAAGGTTTTTTGTAGGGAATAAATGATGAAAAAAACACTTAATTGAACGGTTTAAAAGAGGAGGAAACACGAAAAAAATTAAAATTAAATTTTGAAACATAGTTTATCTTCAATTTCAACTCTTTATAATTCAAAATTCAACCGAAAAATATGAAGAGAAAAACTAGCTATTTTGAATCTTTTTGAAAAAATTACAAAAATAATTTATGGAACATCATAAGTAATTTTTCCTGATTAAGATTAATTTTAGAATTTTGATGACATGTTTTAAATAGGTTAAAATCCAATCTGCATTTTGTTAGAATATATAACAAATTGGACCAAGCTATATTTCCAACAAAGACAGATCCTTATTTCTTCTAGATTTTCCAGAACAAAAAATTTAAAAGAAATTCAAAAGACTTTGAAACAAGATTTATTTTTGATTCCACAGTTTTTCTAGATTTGCGAGAATGTTTTTTTAATTTTAATCATAATAAGTTTGAAAAAATATTTCACAAATATTCTTTGTCGAAAAAACAGAAGCTAAAATGAAGAATTAAATTAAAATGTATTTAGTATTCTTTACAATAAAAAAAAAATACTTGAACATTGATTTAAATTGGCAGGAAAGAAGAGGAAGGAATTTAAAAGGTAAAAAGGTATATGTGTTTTAAAAATCCTAAAACCATTTTTAAGATTGTATTTTTTCTCTAAAATTGTCTTTCTGAAAGTTATAGGAAGCAAAGTAAAAAAATAAATTGATTTATTTAAACAAGTGAAGACCAAGTCTTTAAAATATTTTCTTGGATTTTCAAATTCTATTTGAGTTTGTCTCTCTTAGAATTAAAAATGTCGAGAAAAGCGAGACCAGCTTGCTAGTAAATAAATACAATTTAAAAAATAGAGGCAGCTCACTGGTAAGTGCTGTTATTTGAGCTATTTTTAGAACAGGCCAGCGGGCGACTCATCTGGTCCTTACGGGCGACCTGGTGCCCGCGGGCACCGCGTTGGTGACCCCTGGTTTAGGCTGCTCGCCAGCTCCTCATCACCACTTCAAGATGGCGGCTGAATTTCTCGTGTCACAGCAGCCAATGCTGCGTCTACTTTAGAAGGACACCTGGTGGTTTGTTCTTCTTCGCTATATATACTTAAAGGCCTACTGAAATGAGATTTTCTTATTTAAACGGGGATAGCAGGTCCATTCTATGTGTCATACTTGATCATTTTGCGATATTGCCATATTTTTGCTGAAAGGATTTAGTAGAGAACATCCACAATAAAGTTTTCCAACTTTTGGTCGCTAATAAAAAAGCCTTGCCTGTACCAGAAGTAGCAGATGATGTGCGCGTGACGTCACGGGTTGTGGAGCTCCTCACATCCTCACATTGTTTACAATCATGGCCACCAACAGCGAGAGCGATTCGTACCGAGAAAGCGACGATTTCCCCATTAATTTGAGCGAGGATGAAAAACTCGATGAGGATAGTGAGAGTGAAGGACTAGAAGGAAAAAAAAAAAAAAGGCAAGGGCAGTGGGAGCGATTCAGATGTTAGTAGACACATTTACTAGGATAATTCTGGAAAGTCCCTTATCTGCTTTTTGTGTTAGTAGTGTTTTAGTGAGATTATATGGTACCTGAAAGTCAGAGGGGTGTGGCCACGGGTGTGGGGACCGCCAGTGTCTCCGGTGGGAGGAGGTAAGAGTCCGCAGCTGCTGCAAGCTCCGCTCATGTCTATGGTAAGAGCCAACTTATTACCACAATTTTATCACCGAAACCTGCCGGTTGACACGTGGTCGGGAACCATGTTCGCTTGACCGCTCTGTTCCATAGTAAAGCTCTACCTTCGGGAATGTAAACAAGGAAACACCGGCCGTGTTTGTGTTGCTATAGGAAGCTGCAATACACCGCTTCCCACCTACATCTTTCTTCTTTGACTTCTCCATTATTAATTGAACAGATTGCAAAAGATTCAGCAACACAGATGTCCAGAATACTGCGTAATTATGCGATTAAAGCAGACGACTTTTAGCCGTGATCGGTGCTGGAAGAACATGTCCGCTACAACCGATGACGTCACGCACGTGACTGGGCCGGCATGCAAAGTCAGTGTCTTTAAGGTTTATTGGCGCTTTGAACTTCTCCCTACGTACGTGTAGACAGCGGCATTTTATTAAAGTCATAGTTTTTACTTTTTTAAACAGATAGCAATAATTTCTGATATTACATTTTAAAGCATTTATCGGACGATATCGGCAGTCCGATATTATCGTATGTCCGTAGTTGGGACGGCATTACATTGTCACAACTAGCACAAAGTACGCATTCTATATAATCCACATATCGAAGTACTACTTTCAAAGCATGAAAATTGCATAGCCGCACAAACTATAAATATGTTGATTCACTAAAAAATGCAAATTTGTGACACGTTTTCCCAGTAACTTACTTTTTAGTCTATCACCCCACCAATTTCTTCCACTCTAAAGCTACTGAACCTTAAAATACCGTATTTCCTTGACTTGCTTCAGGGCATATAGTATGCGCCTGCCTTGAATTACTGCCGGGTCAAACTCGCTTCGCAAAATAATCACGAGTGATAATTCCCCAGTCAGCATTTTCAAAATGGAGGACGCTGATTTCAATACCGGTAATTTGAAATTGCATAAAAGGGAAGAAGATAAAGAGCTATTCAGTAGGATATAAGGTCCAAGCTTACAACACACTCAAATTTTTACTGCATGCCTTTGGTAAGTGCCGGAGTTAGAAAAGGTTTTAAAATAATTAGCGCATGCTTACTTTTACCGCATGCCTTTGGTAAGCGCAGGAGTGAGAAGAGGTTTTAAATTAATTAGCGCACTGGCAGCAATTCAAGAAAATGGGGTAAGTTAAAATCAGCCATTAAAAATTTAAATTTGTGTAAAATTGTATATCATTTGGCTTTTAAAATATTGTCCTGCTATTCCAGTAGCTGTGGATATTTTACTTAACGGAAACCAACATTTTAATTTGTAGAAAGGAAAAAAAAAAAAAAAAGAGGCCATCACAAAATCATTTGGGCATCCTGGCAGCTTTTTATTAGCAAATTGGTCACAAGGAGCAAACAAGTGTGCAGAGAATCAGGAAAAACAAACAGGAGAAACTTTAACTTAGACTAAATGTACAACATCACACCGTTAGAGCAGCAAGCCCCAAACTAGCACACGCGTGGAGCTACTGAACCACACCCCTTTTTTCAACGCCTGCGTCAAAACTAACCAAACCTTACCAGGCTGCGCGCGCACACACACACTCGCACACATTTCTCTGTCTGCCGGGTTCCCACAGAGGGAAGTAAAATGCTTCTTTATAAAAGAAAATAGTTCTATAACTGTACAGAACATCTACACACTGTCGAGAGAGGGAGCACAGGAGGAAGGGGAATCATGTCCAGAAGACAGACTCCTCTGCACTTCTCTCCCGTGACGCATCCTTCACTTAGCCCGCTTCAGAACCCCCTGAACCTGGAACAAGGCAGCCGCTCCCCTCCGTCCCTCTCGTGGACAGACGAGTGAGCCGAGAGCAGGAGGGCACCAACTTTCCTGGTCTGACAGTCGGACTACAGGTCCTGGCCCGCTCTGTCGATCCGGTCCACTTAGCAGGAAGTGGTACATGCGGGGTCTGTCACATATGGCCCCCGGTTTTTTTTTTTAAGTAAAAGGTTTCTGCTTCTCAGCCAGAGTCGGACTCGCTGGTGTCTGAGGAAGAGGACGAGGAGGAGGAAGAGGAGGAGTCTGAAGAGGAGCTGCTGGCGCTGAGGCGTGACGGCTGAATGCTGGACTCGGTGGCAGGTTTCTCCACTATGAAAGAAAAGATCAAATGTGATGATTGACACACAAGGAGAGTCGTGCGAGAAGCGGGGGAGGGGTGCCTTACACTTGGCTTTTTTGGGCTTCTTCCCAGAGTTTAGCTGCCCGCTGACGTCAATCAGCCTTCTTTCCAGCTCCAGTTGTTTCTCCAGTGCCAGCTCCTCACGAGACTTTCCCGCACTGTTTTTAATTGCTTGAGGAAAAGAAAAGACCCCAAAGTTAACCAGCTGTTTGAGCTTCAAGGGGTCTAGTCGTTCTATCCCTTCGGCTCACCGTAGGGCTTGCGGGGCTTCTTCCTAAGACACGTCATGACGTATCGCTCCAGCTCCCGCAGCGTCGACGGCTTCAGCGTCTCGAAATCGATCTCGATCTCCTCGGGGTTGGTGTCTCGGAGCGCGGGCTCGCGGGACTGGATGATGTAGACGACGCGGCCCAGCTTCTCGCCGGGCAGCTTGTTGATGTCGAGGCTGAGCTGACGCTTCTCGTCGTACGACATGGGCGCAGTCTCCTCCTCCTCGTCGGAGTCGAAATGAGGGATTATGGGCTCCGAGAGAGCTTGAGGTATGTTGAACATCATGCTTCCCTTTTTGGACCTAGGGAGGAGCAAAGGTGGAGACTGGTTAGGACGCTGTCATCAAGCAGCACTAACAACATTCTCCAGCAGGTGTCAGTACTCACTTGCTCTTTTTCTTGCTCTGAGCCTTTTTGATTGGCATGAGAGAAAGTCCCCCTGCCTTGCTGCTCTTGCTTTTGGGAGCTTTGGCTTTGGGTGGCTTGGCCGCTTTAATCTGCACCAACTCCTCGTCCATCTTCCGATGCTTCTCGCTCTTCTTCTTCTTTTTTTTGTCTTTCTTTCTCTTGGGCTTAACAATGGGGCCTTGGGAGAGAGCAGTAAGCTGCTCATGGACAGCTTTCAGCTGAGGAGAAAGGTCAGAAGTCGGGGGTCAGTCAGTCGTTAGCGAGACGTGGCGGACGTTTCCTGCACACCTGTTCCTGCAGCTCGGCCAGGCGGTTGGCCCGCTCCTCCTCAGAGTCGGAACTGGGGCTGCTCTCGCTCTCGCTTTCCTCGCTGGTCAGCTCACTCTCAGACGATGAGGAAGATGATGATGAAGATGAAGACGAGGAGCTCGGAGGTGCCGGCTGCTCATCTGGCATCTTGGCGAAGCAGAACTCAAACACATCCTGGTGGAGATTGGCAAACATCAATTTTGTACACTGAAACAGCGGCGACGTGGTGTATTACACCTAGGGCTGGGCTGAAGTTTAAATTACTGATCGATAATTATTATTTATGACCTATGGAAAATATGGACCGGGAAAAAAGTTAAATTTTAACATTATTTCAAATGTAACCTTACTTAGATTATAATCCCATCAGCTAGCAAGGCAAAATAATTGTTAACCATGGAAAACAAAACAATTCTAAAATCCCAAAAAACAACGTTGTATTAAGGTGTCATAAGGGGCAAAACTTCAGAAAAGCATTTCTTTTTTTTGCAGGTTTACTGCCAGGAAGGTTACAAGGTATGTGTAACATTTAATTGGGTCTGTTATTATTTAAGTATGAAAAGAAAGTGATGTTATGCAGTGATCTATTATTTGACAAAATTATTTTAAAGTAGCACTTTTTTTTTTTTTTTTGCCTAGACCAGGGGTGTCCAAACTTTTTCCACTGAGGGCCACACACAAAAACATTAAACCATACAGGGGCCGTTTTGACATTTTTAATTTCTAAACCATATAATATATAGAATCTTTTTTTTTCCCCTTTAGGACTCCCAGGGACCATAGAGGGTCTCCGTCATTAACATGTTAAAAATAAGTCAAATTATTATTTAATTTTATGTAACGCTTACACTAAATCTCTAAATCAACTTCAGGTTGATATGCCTTTTCAGTCAGAGACAACTTTGTTTTTTATAGTAAAACTGAAATATGCAGTATTTCCCCCATTGGCCAAAACATTCAGAAAGCAATGTTTGCTCTGAATTAATTGGAGCCCTAAAAAGCTCAATAATGCAGGACACCATTGATTTAAATGTATTATTTGAGTAATCACAGTAAAAAAATAAATAAAATCCCACTAAATATCTTTGGAATCCAAAAACCCACTCATAAAGTGATACATTTTTATTATTAGTTTTACTTGTAACTCTTATGTTGCGATATCAACTTCAGATATATCTGTCGATTTTACGTTTGAACTATTATTTCCTTTGTTTTAAGCTCTTTTGTCAAAGAAAACACTGTTATATGGCAACCAGACAATATATGCACATATTTCCCACCTAAAACATAAAGTGAAATATTTGAAGTAATAAGAGCCTTGAATAGGTCAATAATTAGTTATTTATTTTTTTTAGCATTGGCAATAAGAGCAAAAGAAAAACAAACAGCCTGCATGGCAGCTTTGTGTCAACATTGCAACTTTTCCCGGTTAGATTTCACCTCATTCTACTTTTTTTAGTGTTTTTATTATATTTTTGCAATAGCATTTCCAGAATGTGTGGCGGGCCACTAAACAATTGGCTGCAAGCCGCAAATGGCCCCCGGGCCGCACTTTGGACACCCCTGTTCTAGACAGTCATAAACTGGAGTTTCTACGTGTTTCCGTACATCGAGATAGGGAATGGTTGAGGGTCGAAAAAACACGCAAAGGACCAGGGTTAGTTTGACAGAATCCAACAAACTGCCATACTTTCATGGTGACTTTTCCTGCTTTATCCACACTTTCTTTGCTCTCTGCAGCACTCATTTCTCTTCTTACTCCATGCAGAGAATCAACAGCAAAACAGCAAGATGGCCCATTCTTCATTAATCACTTCCTGTTTTGCCAGGGTGCGTTTGTTCACATGCAATATTCATTTCGGTTCCTTCAAAGCATTTTATCGAACGATTTTTTTTTGCTATCAATAATGTGTCTATCGCGATATATATTAACGTCTTATCGACCACGGTCAAGTTACCTGGAGCTTTCGAGCCATGGCCACCACGTCGTGATCAGGGGGGTTGTACTTGTAGCAGTTGGAGAACATCAGCCTGACATCTGCGGCTAACTGTTGAGCGCTGACATACTCTCTGCCGTCCATCTTCCTCTGCGGACAGTTCAGAATGTAAGACGTTTAAAGTAACAACACAAGTGTTGAAACGGAGGGTGCCATCTACCTTGATGGTACTGAGGTCCATCGGCTGCTTGATAATTTCGTGGTAGTCATGGAGACCCAGCAAGGATGCATCCACAGGCTTGTAGAAAGGCCAGGCGTAGGCAGCGTGCTTCTTTGACAGCAGCTCCTTCAGGACCCCGCTGCAGTAGCGCAGCTGGGGGCTCAGTTTGCTGCGACGAGTCGGCGTTGGCAAGATGGAGTCGGGCAAATCCTTGTTGGGGGGCTTGATGGGCCGCCCGCTCACTCCTCGCCTGCAGCCCCCAGGTGCTTTGCCACCCATAGTGACTGCACCGTGGCCTGCACTCATGCCCAAGCCCTGGCTGAAGCCCAGGCCTGGACTGAGGCCCAGATCCTGACTGAGGCCCAGTTCAGAGTTGTGCTCCACTCCTAAAGCACTGAGAGTGAGCGGAGAGTCAAGCCCCACACCCATGCCCATCCCCATCCCCATGCCACTCATGATGGGCATGGCTACTGTGGTGGGTGTAGTCGTGTCTGCTTTCCTCTTGACGCCTTTTTTCTGTGAAAAAGAAAACAAAAGGTGTTAGACATTTCTGCTATATTATTCTCATCTTCTGTGGACTCTCACCTTGGTAGTGGGCTGCGTGGGGGGCAGGCCAGTCATGGAGGGGATGCTGTGCTCACTCGGCATTGTGAGCTGCAGGCTCTTGGTCAAGATGGTCTGCGGGGGGATCGAGATGATGCATTCAGGGGTCTCTGGAGTGGGCGGCGAGTACGCTGACTGAGAGACAGCTGGCACCTGGTGAGCGGTGGTCACTCCTCCCGGGACTGAGACCAAAGAGACAATGTTCAAGTGGTTTGTCGAAAGCAGTCTACCGTCCGCGTTCACTGGTACTCACCTTTGCCGCGCCTCCCGACTTTAATTTGCCTACTGCGCGCAGGCGGGGGGGCCAGCTCGAACTCCTCAGGGGGCATCTGGGCCACCTTCTGCAGAAATGCCTTCTCCAGCAACTGGGCCATCAACACGATGTCATCAGATGGCTAGGAGAGGAACATGTGACAAGTGAGCGCCGTGTTATCCCACAAAATGGGATCCGGGACATCGAAACATTACCTTGTTGTAAATGTAGCAGTTTGTAAACATGGTGTTAAAGTCCTGTATGCATTCACTGGCACTGGAGTAGAAGTTATTCTCGAGTCTCCTCTTAATGGTGCCCATGTCCATGGGCGTTTTGATGATCCTGTGATAATCCTGCAAAGAGACATGAGGAATCACAACGCTGCCTTTAAACGGCGGAGCGACATTGAGGAGGTACTCACAGGCAGATTGAGCTTGACGGCGTCTACGGGCTGGTGGAAGGGCCAGGCAAAGTGATGGCGCCACAAAGACTTCAGCAAGACCTTCTGCAGGAACTGGAGCTGGTTGGTCATCTTCCCCGCACGGCCCACGTCTTTCGCCACAGGCTGCAGGGTACCAAAGTGAGTCGTCTGGTTGTACAGAGGAATCCCCGGACTCTCAAAGCCCTCGTAAAGCAGGGACGGTTTCCGGATTCGTTTTGCAGCCGTGCCAGAACCCTGGTCCATTGCTGTGAGCCCCATTATGCCAACCTCAACCCCACCATGGGAGCTGCGGAGAGCACAGTGTAGCATCTTAGCAGGGCTGACAAGTGGTGAGTCGTTTTGCTTCTGCAATAATACCCAATTCCCTGCTTTTCAAAAACACTCAATGTTCAAACCTTTTAACTGTAGGGAAACAGCGCCCTCTTGCTGGCATACGTTGTAATCGCATCAAGCCACATGGTCCGGTTTAACCCTCACACCCCCCTACCTGGAGCTCAGCGGTTTGTTTAGGAGTCGCACGTGTTCAAGTGGGCTTCTACAAACCTTTTAAGCCAGCGTAACACCCACTATCCATAGACGGGGGAGCTTCGGTTGCCATGTTACAGACATGACTCAACTACCCTTAAAAAAAATGCATTGAGGATTCAGACTATTTAGTTTTCAGTTAGCACTTAGATGGTACAAATCTTGTCACAAGAACTGATGCATATTGTGGGTTTCAGGAAATTTGTGTTTAGTGCTAGTCATTGCGTTCCTCCATCACTTTAAGTGCACTTTGCTTTTATGAGTTTGACAAAATTATCCATTCCAAATTTTGAATGATACAGCATCTGGAAACATTTTGTCAGTTAGTATGCTTTATTGTCTTTGTAAAGGTACAACATAAAAAACAAACGTAGTGTAAAACAAAAGTAGCAAACAAGTGAAGTAAAACATTGACTAGTTTGAGTGACATTGTGCTCTGTAACCAAGCAACCGACCACCAAAACTAACACCCCCGGATAGATCATTAGCTTTCGGTTAAAATGGAAGTCGGTGCAGTAAAGTAAACACTCCGATGACAACATTGCCTTGTCATCACATGCTAAAGCAGTTTCGATCTAAGACAAGCAGCGGTGGCAAAACGGGTCACGACGTTAAAAGGGTTAGGGTGCGCTAATGCTCGCCAACAGAGTAGCGGCTAATATGACGCCGACTTCCTGCTAACACGGCCCAAAATTGGTACACTTTTAAGTCCTTCGTCACTAACTCTGCGCTTTAATTTATATTCCGCTCAGCGCTACTGTTCGAGACATGTCGGCACCCACAGAACATAGACATCAAACGCTCGTCAAATTAGGGCCCCGTATGAGACAAGAGTTCAAAATATTGCCTCCGACGGGAAGCTTAGAGTCAAGTTTACCAGTAGATACCTGTCAATGAGCGGGTTAACGGCCATATCCATCAGGATGGATCCGGATTGTGTTAAACTAAAGTCAAGCCAGGATCCGGTTCCGTTCCTCTTCCCGTTTTTTTTTTACAACCGGCTCCCTCCTGCGGCGACGTCCGTCTCTTCTGCTTCGTGAAAATGGCGCCCGCCTGCTTACACCCGCTCTTTTATAGACCGGCAACGGCTCCCATTGGCGGAGCGCGCTCGACACGTCCACGCCCTCCGCGTTTCTATTGGCTCCTGACGTTGTCCTTCAAGTCACCACACCCAAAAGACCCCCGAACAGCCTGTGAAGTCTTTGAAGCCCACAAATTCAAAGCGGTTGCTTTGCTGTTTAAGTGGGGGGGGCAACAGTTGGTGACTAAGTAGTTTTGGGCTTCAAAATATGATTTGGTTTTCCATTTATAAAGACACGCTAAATGACTACAAGGACGTTGAGCGCATTTCTAACAGCTTACATTACGTGAATGTATGCAAAACCAAAGCGGCCGTTGGCCAATAGGCAAACAACGCGGGCTTTCGGGGTTAAATATACACCCCCATTGGTTGAGCTTTAGTGTCACGCGCACTATGGCCCCGCCCCATCTACCAGAAGAGCCGCATTTTAGTGTCACAGACGAGCGCCTGTCGCCATCTTTACACACGACGACAACAAGCTAAATCGTCGAATTTTGAGCAGGTATCACAATAAACCATCACCTGACACGCCCAAACGCGACGTGCTCGTAACAGACGCATTAAAACGACACAAAAAGTCGTGTTTCGTCGTAGGTTTAAGACGAAACAGCACAGTCGAACCGTCCCGCGTGGCAAACAAAGGTAATAATGGGTGGAAAAATACTCGGGACGTGTTTATCGTCTTTAACCATTGCGATGCCAGACGGCAGAGAAATTAGTCCTTATGGCAGAATGACAGCGCAGTTTCTTCAAAGACTTTAAACGACCTATAAACGCCTCTTTGAAATTTGTAAAAGCCCGTCAAAAAATACATTCACTCGCAAAGACTTCAAACGACCTATAAACGCCTCTTTGAAGTTTGTAGAAGCCCGTTCAAAAATACGTTCACTTTTCAAAGACTTCAAATGACCTATAAACGCCTCTTTGAAGTTTGTAAGAGCCCGTTACAAAATACGTTCACGTTTGATGAGACAATTCTTCATAAAATGGCAGTCAGCTCAGCAAAAACAATCCAATAGATACTCAAAGTGAAAATGTTCAGCCAATCACATTCACCCATCCCCCACTCCAAGGTTAGACTCTCGACAATGTCACTCAAACATGCTGTGAAAAGTCGAACTAAATCTAGACAGTGTCAGAAAAATGTCCAGCCAACGTTGTAGAAAAATCACATTTCGTGATGCAAAAAATTAAGGAATAAAAAAAACCAAATAAATGTAAAAAAAAGTATACCACCAAAGTCCTAATGATCAAATAAAGACAAATGACGAGTGTTAAATCCAAAGACCCTGCAAAATCTGTGGTCAAAATATCTTCTTGTCTTCCACCTGGATAGTTTTTAAACCAACACATTGCCTCCAACATGTCCGCCTTCTTCTCCCATTCTCGAAGACGGGTGGGGGAGGGGAAGTCACGTGACGAGACCGCGCCAAGTACGTGGCACTCAAACTACACCCAACAAAGAGATCCATGACGTGCCCTTTGCGTGGAAAAAAACGTCCTACTCGCGTCGGCCACGAATCATTTCTTGATGAAATCGTTAACTTTGAAAAACATGGTCGCTAAAAACGTCCGAACAAAGACCGTACTTTTTCCGCCGGGCTTGTCTCTCAGCGATTGGACAGGAGTGATCACGTGACAAGACAGTTTAAAAAAAAATTAAAAAAAAGCCCTGATGCTGGCGTGGTTAACTCCGACGCCGCTTTCTATTGAATTCTTCTTCGACTAAGCGTCCCTTAAAAGTTTAAATGTGTACAAGAGTTAAAAAGAAGTTGAAGGCGTCCATTTTCTTCCATAACATGACTGCTGACGAGCCCGTATGAGGTCGTCACGACGATGCACTGCGCATGCGTCACAGCAATGGCTGCTGGAGAGGCGCCGCTCTCTTCCGTGCAAAAACACGAAGGAGGAGGAGGAGGAGGAGGTGGGATTTTTAAATATGCTTAGTAAGCGCCTGAGTCTGCGATGAAAATATTTTTGTATTCAAAAAACAAAACAAATTATTTGATTCTCGAGAAACTATAAATATAGTTTTCACAAACTCATGTAATTTAAATGACAAAAACTAAACGTGTATGAACAAGAGACGGTCTTCAAAAAGCAGATACTAAGATCCTCAAGTTTGCATTAATTATGCTTATTCATACGTAGTTGCTGGTCAGTGTATCTTAAGTGCACCATGAAACATGGTACACCTTGAAAATTATTCAATTTAAACTTGTTTACCTGCAATCAGGTAAAAAAAGACTAAAAAAAACAACTGCATGAGAGAAATGCTGCAAGTTGACAGAAGTTAGCGGAGCAGACCTACCTTCTCTAACATTAGCTATGTTAAGCAGTTGCTCCATAACATTGTAAAATATATTTAAATGCTCGACAAAGACATGCACCTGGGAATAGGTTGATTGGCAAAACTAAATTGGCCCTAGTGTGTGAATGTGAGTGTGAATGTTGTCTATCTGTGTTGGCCCTGCGATGAGGGGGCAACTTGTCCAGGGTGTACGCCGCCTTCCGCCCGATTGTAGCTGAGATAGGCTCCAGCTCCCCCCCGCAACCCCGAAGGGGAATAAGCGTTAGAAAATGGATGGATGCTTAACAAAGACATTAAAAATAAATTTTTATACCGCTAACTTTTTGTAGGTGTCCTCAAGTCTTTAAAGACTGATATTTCCTAAAGGTCTGGCTTCCCTGACAGGCTGGCAAACTTGCATTGTGCGCTCCCAACTTGCAGCATTTCTCAAATGCAGTTGTTTTGGGGGTCTGCATGGGGGAGGAGCACTTGCAGCATTTGCGTTTGATCTTGCAGCGTTTATGTGATTGCAGCATTATGCCTTTGCAGGGCCATAAGGTGGCGACCTGTCCAGGGTGTACACCGCCTTCCGTTTGAGTACAGCTGGGATAGGCCCCGGCACCCCTGTGACCACGACAGGGACAAGCGGTAGAAGATGGATGGTGGGATTTGTTTTATGGTGTTTGTGGATCGTTATGTTTAAGGGTGTTATTGAGAAGTGTGCTCGTCTGCAATGTTTTAAAATAAACTGAAGCCTCCATGTTGTGCTTTATGTGTCAGGTCCAGTCTCCACCAGCAGCGAAGGAAAAATGGGCTTGGAAGATTACGTCACAATCAGCCGTCTCTGACTCATCACCGGTGTGTGTCTCTCATTGCGCCAGTCACTTGCCACACTCAATCCCAGTCATCCAAAATTGAAAGCAGTCTTCTCCTTAAAAACACACCTTTTGAAGCGAATAACAGCGATTTCTACTATTAAAGTTAAGTTAAAGTACCACTGGTAGTCACACACACACACTAGGTGTGGTGAAATTACCTTCTGCAGTTGACCCATCCCATTGTTCCACCCCCTGGGAAGTGAGGGGAGAAGGAAGCGTTAAATTTCATTGAAGCACAAATGCTTGTAAATGGCACATTTGCTGCTTGCTCGGGCTGTGCCGTACAAGTAGAATTTATGGAGACAGGATCTTAAGAACATCAGTGTAGATGTAAACAAAAAAATGACTGTTGAGCAAACAGTGATGTAATCATGAAACCATGCAAAGTTATGTGAGCTGAAATGCAGCGACACTTCATTATACTCTCAAAGTGAGCTATTTCCATCTGAATGGACGAGCGTATCCGTGCAGTGTTTCATTCTCGCCATGACAAAGCAGCTATGGCACAGGAAAGTCTGGATCCAGCAGATTACACAAGATTAACGTGCTTCCTAATCCTGAAACTAACCTCATTTGTCACGTATGTCTCTGTGCCCCCAAAAAACTTGTGATTTGTGACCTACAACTAGTTGAATGACCTTGTGCATGGCTTGAGGGGGTTTGTATCGCTTTCACTGGTACTAAGCAATATTGAGGAGGGTGGCAGGAACCCTACCACACAAAACCTACAAATGTGCTGACTTGCTTGTAGACGTCACTTCCCCCTCTCCCCATTCGTTATAAAGATCCACGTCAATGCGAACTCTTTCATGCAATTACTGCTATCATAGCAGAAGCTGCAAAACAACAACAAGAATAGTTTTAATCCAACTTTTTTATTGACTTTTTCACATATGCAGAAAAAAGGTGCAAGTCGAAACAGTACAATTTTAAAGTCAGTGAATTCTTCACACCTTTACCCCTAAAACCAACCACCCACCCCACTCAGGTGGAACCAACCAGGGACACATGGCACAAACAACAAGTAAGAACACCCATACAAGACCAAAGACAGAAAGAGACTAAAAGGAGAGAGAAAGGGAGAAAAAAAAAAAAATAATAATAATAATAATTATAAGGGAGATTATTCCTCATCTGCGTCTGGACATAAATCAAGAGAGTTGACATACAGTAAGAAAGGACTCCATGAGCTTTCAAACACTTGAGCAGAGCCATTTAGTGAAAACCTAAGTTTTTCCAATTTTAAATTGTAAAGAACCTCTTTAATCCAGCGGCCGTGTGATGGGGGTGAGCCAGCTTCCAATTGAACAAGATCAGTCGCCTGCCCAGCAAGGTCGTAAAAGCCACAGCAAGTTTTAGTGGTACAGGGCACGTGTTATCAGGGCATATGCCGAAATGGCTGATAATGGGTTGGAGGGAAAGTCTTGACTGTACGCCTCTCCGATAGTGTCAAAAATGTCCTCCCAAAAGGAACATAATTTAGAGCAGGACCAGAACATACGGACATGATCAGCCGGAGATTGTTTGCATCTATTACAGGTATTGCTAACAGTGGGGTAGATTTTGGATAGTTTTGAATTAGTGTAGTGAATTTTATGGAATACTTTACATTGGATGAGACCATGACAGGCACATATCGAGGAGGAGTGGACCAGTTTCAGGGCAGAGTTCTAGAGTTTATCAGATATGTTGGTGTTAAGATCACTCTTCCACGAGGCTGCAACAAGAATAGTTTTGTCTGAGGAGACAAACAAAGAAAAAGTGAGGCCACATGGATGAAAGGACAGTCAAGGATCATCATTGGCCCGGCTTTCACTTGCTGGCATGAGCTCAAATATGAGGAAGGATTTTTTTGCTTTAATAGCTCAAAAAGTACCTTTCAGTGCTCAAATCAAAATGGCAATGTTAGATATTGGATATTTGCTTGGTAATAAATAGCCAGCAGCTTGATAGTTCCACACTGGAATAAAGAAAAAAACAATGCGATGACTGCAAACCGCAAATATCAAGTTGAAATAAATCATGTAGGTTCCTACTGTGGAAAGATCAGTCATACTGGATCATTGTGATATTATCTTGGCAGTTTGTATGACCGTGACAGTAGTTTCTGGCGATTTACTACGCTATTAAGCGTTAGTCCTCATGGGAAATGTGGTCTTTCTTCAGGAAAAACACTACCGCTTTGGTCCACTGGCTGCACCAAAATCAACCAAAACAGAAAGTTCTTATGTGGGGCTGCACAGCTCGGTTGGTAGATTGTTCGTGCCAGCAACTTGAGGGTTACAGGTTCGATTCCCGCTTGTGCCATCCTAGTTACTGCCGTTGTGTCCTTGGGCAAGACACTTTACCCACCTGCTCCCAGTGCCACCCACACTGGTTTAAATGTAACTTAGATATTGGGTGTCACTATATAAAGCGCTTTGAGTCACTTGAGAAAAGCGCCATATAAATATAATTCACTTCACTTCACTTATGTGGGAATTTAAAGTCAATATAGCCCCGCAACCCCGAAAGAGACAAGCAGTAGAAAATGGTTGGATGTATGGATATCCCAAAAGAACAAAACCAGACATTTACACAGACGCACTTCTGATTTACACACGCAAAATGATAAGATACTGTACATTTTTTATTGGTGCTTCTCAGAGCCTTAAAGGCCTACTGAAATGAGATTTTCTTATTTAAACGGGGATAGCAGGTCCATTCTATGTGTCATACTTGATCATTTTGCGATATTGCCATATTTTTTCTGTAAGGATTTAGTAGAGAACATCGACGATAAAGTGCACAACTTTTGGTCGCTAATAAAAAAGCCCTGCCTTTACCGGAAGTAGCAGACGATGATGTCACCGGTGTGAGGGATCCTTACATCCTCACATTGTTTATAATGTGAGCCTCCAGCATCAAGAGCTATTCAGACCGAGAAAGTGACAATTTCCCTATTAATTTGAGCGAGGATGAAAGATTCTTGGATGAGGATATTGATAGTGAAGGACTAGAATTTTTTTTTTTTTAAAAAGGCGATTGCATTGGGAGCGATTCAGATGTTTTTAGAGACATTTACTAGGATGATTATGGGAAATCCCTTATCTTTCTATTGTGTTGCTAGTGTTTTAGTGAGTTAAACAGTACCTGATAGTCGGAGAGGTGTGTCCACGGGTGTGTTGACGCCAGTTAATGAGGGAAGTCACGGCAGCTGCATGGACGGCGCAAGCTCGCTGATCTCCGGTAAGAGGCGACTTTTTACCACAATTTTCTCACCGAAACCTGCCGGTTGACAAGTAGTCGGGAACCATGTTCGCTTGACCGTTCTGATCCATAGTAAAGCTTCACCTCCGGGAATTTTAAACAAGGAAACACCGGCTGTGTTTGTGTGGCTAAAGGCTAAAGCTTCCCACCTCCATCTTTCTACTTTGACTTCTCCATTAATAATTGAACAAATTGCAGAAGATTCAGCAATACAGATGTCCAGAATACTGTGTAATTGCGCGATGAAAAGAGACGACTTTTAGCCGCAAGTGGTGCGGGCTAATATGTCCTCTCCAACCAATAACGTCACAAACACGCGTCATCATTCCGCGACATTTTCAACAGGAAACTCCGCGGGAAATTTAAAATTGCAATTTAGTAAACTAAACCGGCTGTATTGGCATGTGTTGCAATGTTAATATTTCATCATTGATATATAAACTATCAGACTGCGTTGTCGGTAGTAGTGGGTTTCGGTAGGCCTTTAATATTTATAATGATACAAGTTAGTTTTTTTGATAAAGATAATACTCACACACAAAGGTATATATTATTTTTAAAATTACGTAGTGGAAATGAGATCAACTGATTTGTGTCATCCTTTTAACCCTTCTCAGGTCATGCTTCACCTGCCAGAACTCTTAGGCATATGCTGTCGCCACCTAATGGTCACTTGAAGCAGCGTTCATCCCAGGTAATGAAGTTGCAGTATCATATTGAGCCCCCCAAATACTTCCACAGTGCAGTAAGTGTACACACACACACACACACACACACACACACAGGTTCAACAAACTTGGTGCCGAAGCCTGAAGTCTGAGCTGATTTACCCTAAGATGGCAAACTGTTGAGTGTTGGGTTCCAGAAAAGCTGATCTGGGTTCAATCAATCCTAAATTCGTTGACTCTGAGTTAAAGGGGAACTGCACTTGATTTGAAACTTTGTCTATCGTTCACAATTCTTTTGTGAGACAAGAGAAGCACACATCCATCCGTCCATATCCTACCGCCTGTCCCTTTCGGGGTTGCAACGGGTGCTGGAACATGCATTCCAACTCAAGCAAAAGTCAGTAATGAGAGTTGCTATATTCTGCCAATAAAGTGCTCTAAAAAACATACCAAAACCTCCATCAACATTTTATATACACACTTTAAGTATACATGTAATGAAGTAACAGGCACATTTATAAAAACATTTAATAATTACACACCTTGCTCATTTTAAGCATATTAATTTAACAGGCCGCAACCCCGAAAGAGACAAGCGGTAGAAAATGGATGGATGGATGGATGGATAATTTAACAGGCACATCACAACATCCACTTGCTAATTATAGCAGACTTCATGAGAGTCAACGACTACTAGAACCGAGGGTTCCGGGTTCGATCCCCGCTTCCGCCATCCTAGTTGCTGCCGTTGTGTCCTTGGGCAAGACACTTTACCCTCCTGCTCCCAGTGCCACCCACACTGGTTTAAATGTAACTTAGATATTGGGTTTCACTATGTAAAGCGCTTTGAGTCACGAGAGAAAAGCGCTATATAAATATAGTTCACTTCACTACTACTTTGAGACAAATTGTGATTCAAAAACCTTAGATTTTTAAGCTTGAATATAATGAGGATGCTCTACAAGTTTTGGAACCCATTTGATAAACAGATTCAGCTTTAATTTAATACTAAGCTAGGAGTGTCCAAACCTTTTCCACTTATTGCCGCATTTGATATTTTGTATTTTCAAAACCAATACAATATTTATTTATTTTCAACTTTAAGGGCTCCCTTGAAGTGTGGTCCCGGCAGCCCACAAGGGACTCAGTCATTACATTTAAAAAAAAAAAAGTCATATAATACAAACTTAAAACAACACTTAAATCTCTTGATCAACTTCAGGTCTGTGGATATAGAGTAAAACATGTTTTTAATAATAATAATAATAATAATGGATTAGATTTATGCTTCACGGTGACAGAGGGGTTAGTGCGTCTGCCTCACAATACGAAGGTCCTGCAGTCCTGGGTTCAAATCCAGGCTCGGGATCTTTCTGTGTGGAGTTTGCATGTTCTCCCCGTGAATGCGTGGGTTCCCTCCGGGTACTCCGGCTTCCTCCCACTTCCAAAGACATGCACCTGGGGATAGGTTGATTGGCAACACTAAATTGGCCCTAGTGTGTGAATGTGAGTGTGAATGTTGTCTGTCTATCTGTGTTGGCCCTGCGGTGAGGTGGCGACTTGTCCAGGGTGTACCCCGCCTTCCGCCCGATTGTAGCTGAGATAGGCGCCAGTGCCCCCCGCGCCCCCGAAAGGGAATAAGCGGTAGAAAATGGATGGATGGATGGATTTATATCGCACTTTTCTATTGTTAGATACTCAAAGCGCTCACAGAGAAGTGGGAACCCATCATTCATTCACACCTGGTGGTGGTAAGCTACATCAGTAGCCACAGCTGCCCTGGGGTAGACTGACGGAAGCGTGGCTGCCAGTTTGCGCCTACGGCCCCTCCGACCACCACCTTCATTCATTCATCATTCATTCACCAGTGTGAGCGGCACCGGGGGCAAGGGTGAAGTGTCCTGCCCAAGGACACAACGGCAGCGATTTGGATGTCAATAGGTGGGAAGCGAACCTGCAACCCTCAGGTTTCTGGCATGGCCGCTCTACCCACTACGCCATGCCGCCCCCAATTTTATGTTTTATGCCCTATTTGTCAAAGTAAATCAAACTTTTGTAAGGCAAAAACACTTCATGTGCAATCCCCCCGCCCCCAAATAATTACAAAAAGGAATATAATGAGGAGTAGTAATTGGAGACTGAAATAGGTCAATAATTCATAACAACATTGATTTTAATTCATTATTTTTGAGCAATGACAGTTTAAAATAAAATCCCACTAAAATCATTGGGGATCCATTCTACTTATTTTTTTAATAGTATTTTTTAGAATGTGCTGCGGGCCGCTAAAAAATTAGCTGCGGACTTTGTCCAAAGTGTGGCATCTTGCAGCAGTAATGTTAAGTGCTAAACAAGAAATGCAAACATCAACATAATACAACAATAACTTACTGTCATAGGCGCCGATCTACATTTCTGCAATGGGTGCTCTGACGGGCGGTAAATCTGAAGCTAGTTTTCTGAGCATGCAGGGTTTTTGCTTGGTGGTGAGAAATAATTTGCCATCAATCCCAGATGGGTCTTCGGCATTGTCCGTGGGTGCTCGGGCCCATGCTTACTGGACAATGTCTGCTCTCACTGGGATGCCGACTGATGGGATGTTTACATCGTCCAGTTTATATGAAGAATTATTCATAATACACCTGGAAGCTAAAAAAAACATCCTTTACATTAGCTCTTAAAATAACAATGTGGCTAACACATTTTTTCAATCTTTGGTCACAAGATGTACGGTAAATAAAGTATTGTTGGTGGTTTTTTGGATGTTTTTACAAGGCTTTATGTGTGCAATAGAGTACTCGCTGCATTGTCAGTCACCTCGTACTTACCATATTTTACGACTTAAAATACTTAATAAAAGAAAAACATATGTATTCTTGCCTTACATAAGAACTGTGAATATTTTGATAGGCATACTTCCAAAAAACGTGCAGTTTCTCTTTAAGACCACAATGAAATAAATAGCTATATTCAACAGAGCAGTGGTTCTCAACCTTTTTCAGTGATGTACCCCCTGTGAGCATTTTTTTAATTCAAGTACCCCCTGATCAGAACAAAGCATTTTTGGTTGAAAAAAAGAGATAAAGAAGTAAAATACAGCACTATGTCATCAGTTTCTGATTTATTCAATTAAATAACAGTGCAAAATATTGCTCATTCGTAGCGGTCTTTCTTGAACTATTTGGAAAACAATATATAAAAATAACTAAAAACTTGTTGAAAAATAAACACTTGATTTAATTCTAAATAAAGATTTTTACACATAGAAGTAATCATCGACTTAAAGTGCCCTCTTTGGGGATTGTAATAAAGATCCATCTGTATTCATCAACTTCATTCTAAACATTTCTTCACAAGAAAATAAATCTTTAACATCAATATTTATGGAACATGTCCACAAAAAATCTAACTGTCAACACTGAATATTGCATTGTTGCATTTCTTTTCACAGTTTATGAACTTACATTCATATTTTGTTGAAGTATTATTCAATAAATATATTTATAAAGGATTTTTGAATTGTTGCTATTTTTAGAATATTTAAAAAAAATCTCACGTACCCCTTGGCATACCTTCAAGTACCCCCAGGGGTACGCGTACCTCCATTTGAGAACCACTGCAATAGAGCATCGATACTACTATTCTCCATACCCGCTGGGGATTGAGATATCTATCTTTCTTTTCCCGGTTAGAACTAAAAGTGTTAATGTGTGTTTATTGTAAGTATTAACTTTTTTTTTAGAAGGAAAATCAATACAGTAAAATAATATCGGACTGAAGTGAGAAACAATTACTGCCCAAGCCGATGTGCAAGTTTGATTGCAATAGCTGTGAGTTGTAAGTAAGTGAATGATTGGCACGGAATACAATCCTTTTTTTTATTGCGATCTTTGAACCAGGTGAATTTTTTTTTGATTACTTAAATTAACATGGTGTTGCTCAATAACATGATACAATAAAAGGAGGGGAATAATTTACCTTGGCACACATATTTTTGTTTTTGGAGTCTTTTTTTCCTTGTAATATGTGAATTACATGGACTATCCTCCATGAAAATGTACTCTATATCAGTGGTCCCCATCAGACGGTCCGAGGACCGGCACTGGTCCGTGACACATTTGCTACTGGGCCGCACAGAGACATTAGGCCGAGGACAGCTGGGATAGGGTCCGGCCCCCCCTGTGATCCCGAAAATGATAAGCGGTAGGAAAATAGATGGATGTAACAAGCAGACCAGCCAGAAAACCACACCCTCATTCTCTTCCACTTTCCACATAGACAGGCAAGAACGAGGGTGGGCACAAGACCCAGAAGCCTCATGTTAGCAACCCGTGGCTCCAGAGCCGCTTACAGCTTTTTAGCGCAGCCCTATGGCTCCCTGGAGCTTTTTAAAAAATGTATGAAAATGGAAAAAAGTTAGTAGAAAAAATATATTTTGTGTTTTAATATGGTTTTTGTAGAAAGACCAGCATGACCCAAACCTTACTTATTGTTAGAAATCCCATTGTTTGTATTAAACATGCTTCACTGATGGGAGTATTTGGCGTGTGCTGTTTTGTCCTACTAATTTCGGCAGTTCCCTAAACTCACTGTACTTTGTTTACATGTACAACTTTCTCCTACGCTGCCACAGAAAGACGTGTTTTATGCCACTCCTTCTTTGTCTCATTTTGTCCACCAAACGTTCCATGCTGTGAATGCACAAAGGTGAGCTTTGTTGAAGTTTTTGACTTGTTGCGGTGCTAATCAGGCAGATTTGGTCACTGAATGGCGGCAAGTTAATCGATGCCAACATGCTATTTAGGCTAGCTGTATGTACATATTGTATCATTATGCCTCATATATTTCAGCTCATTTAATTTCCTTTACTTACGTCCTCTACATGTGTGTCTAATCTATATGTGCATTTCTCATGACACATTATCTGTATGTAATATTGGCTGCATTTCTGATAGTTATTTGTGTGCCATGTTCTTCCAGACCACAGCAAACATTACCCAGCTGGAAAAGATTGTAATAAATCTATTAGAAGAAGACAGCCTGCCGTTTCCTTTACCTACTTTATGCCTTTGGCCATTCCAAACCAATAATTTCCAGGAGTTATCTCTCCCTCGGGAAAGCTTCTGTTTTACTTATGTTTTCCAATGTTGTAAAAATGTGTAGAATAAATATTATATTTCAACATTCAAGATTTGTGTTAGACTGCGACACACAGTCATTTTTATGATTGGCTAATTTGCTTAATATAGAAACTTATATCATGTTTTGCCCTTCATTATAAGACTTATATAATTATTCTTTTAATTTTTGCAGCTCGGGAAATTTTTGTTGTTGTTGTATTTTTGGTCCAATTTGACTCTTTCAACATTTTGGGTTGCCAGCCCCTGTGCTAGGTCTATGTGTAATAGTCATTCAAGTAAATGTTTGGGGAAAAAAATGATTGTAATCATACATAAAATACATGAACAACACAGTTATTTTTTTAGATTAATATTTTTTTTATGGTTTTATTATTTGTTTGTTAATATGAAAACAGACTGCTGCGTCATCATATATTAATGGAACGTTTTCGGTTCAAGCTCAACGATGAATCCCTTTTGACTTGATGCCTTAATTTGAAATGGACAGGACACAAATACTCTTTGTCCTTATTCCGCCGTGCTCAGGGTTAACTCCAGTTTGTTTTTTGCTGAGTCAAGATGATATAATGTTGTGTTACATGGCCACACGGAGGCATCCGATATCCATCTTTAACATGCTGAAGGCCGTTTTTGTTTCCTTCCTGGTTGTAGCTGGGATAGTCAGTTCTCCACACACACTCTGATAAACAATAACCACCATTAAACTTGGTCAAGGTTCTGTCTTTCAGCTGGACTAAGAAATCCTTGTTGTGTGACTAACTGAAAACTAACTTTTTTTGGTGAGTTTATTTTTAGTTGAGTGTTTCTCATTTTACAGAGTCATTGTGGACAATGACTGGTTCTGTCAGAAGATGGCGCTTTAGAGCAGTGTGGCTCTCCTAGCTTATCATCGGCCACCCGTTTCTCAGAAGTCACGTGGTTGATGATAACCTGGATACTAGTCTGAAACTTGTTTTTTCACCCAGTAAAGCAAAACTAAACTAAGCATTCCGTGATCGGAATGAAGCTGAATCAGCATCACCGTGACAAGACGCTGTTGTTGTTTTCAGTCGAGGGTTTCAAATGTGATGCCCTGACTAAGTAAGACACTATTATTCAAACCAGAGGGAAATGTGCTCAAGTGTTTTATGTCACATGTTTGACAGAGTGAAACTAAGTGTACAGGGTGTATTTATAATATGTTGGCAAAGGAAATTTCATATTTTTTGGAAGCTCATCTTGTATTTGACATTGTTTATAGGGTTAGGCGCAATAAGTGTTCGACTTCAGCTTAAACCCTTTCGGTCTGCAACATTTTCAATTTATGAATGTACAACTGTTTGTTTATGTAAAACTTCATCCAGCCATCTTCTTCCGCTTAGCCGAGGTCGGGTCACGGGGGCTGCAGCCTTCCCTCTCGTCCAGCTCCTCCCGAGGCATTCCCAGGCCAGCCGGGTGAGATGGTCTTTCCAAAGTGTCCTGAGTCTTCCCTCCTACCGGTCGGACGTGCCCGAAAAACCTCCCGAGGCATTTGGGTGGCATCCTGAGCAGATGCCCGAACCACTTCATCTGGCTCCTCTCGATGTGGAGGAGCAGCGGCTTTCGTTTGAGCTCCTCCCGGATGACAGAGCTTCTCACCCTATCTCTAAGGGAGAGCCTCGCCGCCCGGCGGAAGAAGCTCATTTTGTGTCCTTTCGGTCATAACCCGAAGCTCATGACCATAGGTGGGGATGGGAACATAGATCGACCGGTAAATTGAGAGCTTTGCATTCCGGCTCAGCTCCTTCTTCACCACAACGGATCGATACAGCGTCCGCATTACTGAAGAAACCACACCAATCCGCCTGTCGATCTCACAATCCACTCTTCCCTCACTCGTGAACGAGACTCCGAGGTACTTGAAATCCTCCACTTGGTTTAAAAGCCTACTGAAACCCACTACTACCGACTACGCAGTCTGATAGTTTATATATCGATGATGAAATCTTAACATTGCAACACATGCCAATACGGCCGGTTTAGTTTACTAAATTGCAATTTTAAATTTGTTGAAAACGTTGCGGAATGATGACGCGTGCGCGTGACGTCACGGACTGTCAGGAAATATTAGCTCAGCACCAGTTACGGCTAAAAGTCGTCTCTTTTCATCGCATAATTACACAGTAATTTGGACATCTGTGTTGCTGAATCTTTTGCAATTTGTTCAATTAATAATGGAGACTATAAAGAACAATGCTGTTGGTGGAAAGGTGTGTATTGCAGCTGTCTTTAGCACCCAGACACAGCCGGTGTTTCTTTGTTTTTAACACAGAGCGGTCAAGCGATCATGTTTCACTACGTCAACCAGCATGTTTTTGGATGGGAAAATTGTGATATATATCTTACTGGAGACATCATTGGATTATGCGTCCTCCTGCAGTAGCTGTTTAAAAGGCAGCTGTGAGCTTGGCTCCTCGGCTTCTCTCTGAGACACTGCGTGTTCACCGCAGCCATCTGACCTCGAGGTATGTCTTTACAACTCACTAAAACACTATTAAAACAATAAGCAGATAAGGGATCTTCCAGAATTATCCTAGTAAATGTGTCTAATTACATCTGAAACGCTCACACTGCCGCCGCCCAGGGCCGTCGCTTTTTATTTAATTTAATTTTTTATTTTTTTCTAGTCCTTTGCTATCAATATCATCATCCACGAATCTTTCATCCTCGCTCAAATTAATGGGGAAATTGTCGTTTTCTGGGTCCGAATAGCTCTTGCTGCTGGAGGCTCTCATTAAAAACAATGTAAGGACGTGAGGAGCCCTCACCCTTGTGACGTCATCGTCTGCAACTTCCGGTAAAAGCGAGGCTTTTTTATCAGCACCAAAAGTTGCAAACTTTATCGTCGATGTTCACTACTAAATTCTTTCAGCAAAAATATGGCAATATCGCGAAATGATCAAGTATGACACATAGAATGGACCTGCTATCCCCGTTTAAATAAGAAAAACTAATTTCAGTAGGCCTTTAAGATCTCCTCCCCAACCATGGCACTCCACCCTTTTCCGGGCGAGAACCATGGACTCGGACTTGGAGCTGCTGATTCCCATCCCAGTCGCTTCACTGTTTTTTGTTTTTTTTTGACCACTGACCAAATAAAAAATAAACTAAATTAATTTCAACTAAAGTTCATCGACCCCAACGTTAGATCGCCATGGTATGCATTACAGCTGCCGTTATGCCACATTTATACAGGCTGATAATAACCTTTGTGCTGAAGCTGGATAGGCTCCAGCACCCTCTGCGACCTTGCAAGTTTTAATACTGTATAATACAGTGATGTTGGTTTTAAATATGGTGAGTCCCCAGCACACACACATGTAGTGATTTAAGTGGGTCCCCACTTGGGGACAACCAATATTGGAGAAAGACGCATGTGTCCCACTCAAAGAATATACCACGGAAGTGCTCTTATTTTGAAAGTGCATCACAGCGTGTGATGTCCTTCACTAAACTGAGCAGGCTGGACGGCGACACTCTCGGATTGTCTTTTGAGAACGTTTCCATATTTATCGCTTGTTTATGGCGTCTTGCCGTTTATGTGGCATGTCGGTGTGTGCGTGTGCGTGCTTTCACGGCTGGCGTGGGATCTGCAGCGTCACAAAAAAGGCTGCAAAAGATAAAGTGGTATCGTAGCTAATCTTTTATTAACCTACTTATGTATATACGCAGTTATGTTGGCTCCCTTGAAAGATAATAATACTTATATTTTAGATAGGCCACTAGAGGGCGCACTCGGCTACTTGGCTACGTTACTTGGCATTAGAACATGGGTGTCAAACTCTGGCCCGCGGGCCAAATCTGGCCCGCCGTGTAATTTTATTTGGCCCTTGAGGCAATATCAATTTAACATTAGAGCTGGCTCGCCGATATCATACAGCGACGGTGCCGCTGTAACACCGCATACCTCGCAAATACTAATAATTGCCAACCCTCCCAATTTTCCCGTGGGACTCCCAAAGTTCAGTGCCCCTCCCGAAAATCAACCATTCTCCCGAATTTCTACCAAATTCCACCCGGACAACAATATTGGGGGGGTGCCTTTAAGACACTCCCTTTAGCGTTCCCTACAACCTGTCATCACGTCTGCTTTTCCTCCGTACAAACAGCGTGCCGAACCCAGTCACATTAATATTTGCGGCTTTTACACACACAAGTGAATGCAAAGCATACTTGGTCAACAACCATACAGGTCACACTGAGGGTGGCCGTATAAAAACAACTTTAACACTGTTACAAATATGCGCCACACTGTGCACTCACACCAAACAAGAATGACAAACACATTTCGGGAGAACAAATTGTATTTAATATACCATTGATGATTTTTTGTTAGTTTTTTGAAAGTTGATTTTGCACTATTAAGTTATGTGTTTTAGCAAATTAGTGTAGCAAACTGAGCATTAATTAACTTTTTATCCATGCACATTCTCTTGCTACTTCAAGGCTTCAGTGTTTGATTCATTTATTATTATTATTTTATTTTCAAATGTATTATTAGCCTGTGGAAAAAAAATATTTTGATGTTTACCCCAGAACGCTGCAAACAGAAAAGAGGCATTCCATTTTTATTAAAATTGTATTTGATATGCCATTGATATTTTTTTCTTATTATTATTTGGAACTGGATTTTGCATGTCACTATAAAGTTATATAAGCCTTGCTTGCTCAATATTCAATGCACAACTCATTTGCGTTCCTATTAAAGGTTCATTTGTTCAACTTTGGCCCGCGGCTTTGTTCAGTTTTAAATTTTGGCCCACTCTGTATTTGAGTTTGACACCCCTGCATTAGAAGAACAGTGCACCAAGCTTGGCAAGTGTCTGCTACAACAGGGTTTTTCAACCTTTTTTGAGCCGAGGCACATTTTTTGTGTTGAAAAAAATACAGAGGCACACCACCAGCAGAAATCATTAAAAAACAAAACTCAGTTGACAGTAAAAAAATGTTGTCACAATTGTCGGATATGACTTTAAAGCAGAACCAACTATAGCTCTTGTCCTAAAGTAGGTGTACTGTCACCACCTGTCACATCACACCCTGACTTATTTGGACTTTTTTGCTGTTTTCCTGTTGTTTTGCGCTCCTATTTTGCTGGCTTTTTCTCTTTTTTGGTATTTTCCTGTAGCAGTTTCATGTCTTCCTTTGACCGATATTTCCCGCATCTACTTTGTTTTAATAATCAAGAATATTTATGTTGTTTATATCCTTCTTTGTGGGGACATTGTTGATAGTCATGTCATGTTCGGATGTACATTGTGGAGGCCATCTTTGCGCTGCAGTAAGTCTTTGCTCCACAGTAAGTCTTTGCTGTCGTCCAGCATCCGTTTTTTTTTAACTTTGTAGCCAGTTCTTTTTTTGTTTCGTTCTGCATAGCCTTCCCTAAGCTCTAATGCCTTTTCTTAGGGGCACTCGCCTTTTGTATATTTTTGGTTTAAGCATTAGACACCTTTTTACCTCCACGCTGCCTCCCTCTGTTTCCCACATCTACAAAGCAATTAGCTACATTCTGCAACCTACTGATATGGAAGAGTATTACACGGTTACTCTGCCGAGCTCTACACCGCACCAACACTCAACAACAACACATCATTTGCAGACTAGAATTACTGGTTTGCAAAAAAATATTTTTAACCCACATCAGTGAAATTAGATAATCTCCCACGGCACACCTGACTGTATCTCGGCACAGTGGTTGAAAAAACACTGTGCTACAAGACGTTGAGTAAACAACAAATAAGAACAATTCTAGTGCAGTGCATTCCTTTTGGAAATATAACTTTGTTGTTTGCTTTGTCCACCGTGTCCACGCCAAACCTCCTTTTTAAAGCGCGTGATTCAGCCACACAGTGAGTCACAGCGTCATTCCTGTCAGGTGATGCGTTCAGGTGCGCTCTAATTCCATGCACACTTGAGCGCGTCAAAGAGAAGGCAGAGACTAATTATAAGTATATTTTTAGTGCAGTGAAACATTTAGTTTGGTTGGTTTGCTGTTTTTTATCAGTTATTCTATATGCTGTCTGATCTCAATTTGTGTTTTTGCATTGTTTAGTGTGATTATAGTTACTGTCACCATGCATCATTTATATGCATTTTATTCAACCATATAGGCCCTATGGTGCAGGGTTTTTCAACCACTGTGCCGCGGCACACTAGTGGTGTGCCATGGGAAATTATGTAATTCAACCCATCCATCCATCCAATTCCTACCGCTTATTACCTTTGGGGTCGCGGGGGGCGCTGGTGCCTATCTCAGCTACAATCGGGCGGAAGGCGGTGTACACCTTGGACAAGTCGCCACCTCATCACAGGGCCAACACAGATAGACAGACAGCATTCACACTCACATTCACACACTAGGGCCAATTTAGTGTAGCCAATCAACATATCCCCAGGTGCATGTCTTTGGAGGTGGTAGGAAGCCGAAATACCCGGAGGGAACCCACGCATTCACGAGGAGAACATGCAAACTCCACACAGAAAGATCCAGAGCCCGGGATTGAACCCAGGACTACTCAGGACCTTCATATTGTGAGGCAGACGCACTAACCCCTCTACTGCCGAATTTCACCCATTTGGGCTAAAAATATTTTTTGCAAAACAGTAGCTATAATCTGCAAATAATGTGCCAATGTTGAGTGTCGGTGTTGTCTAGAGCTCGGCAGAGTCACCATGTTTTACGGCAAGTAGCTAATGTCATAAATGACGATGTCAGGAACATATGGTTTGTCGTGATCACAATATGCAGATTACAGCTTAAACCACAAATAAACCAAAGGCGATTGTCGCTAAAAAAAAAGGAATTGAAGCTTAGGGAAGGCTATTCAAAATGAAACTAAAACTGATCTGGCTGTGGAGTAAACAAAAACGAAATGCTGGACAACAGCAAAGACTTACAGCGTGCGGAGCAGAGACGGCGTCCACAAAGTACATCCGAACATGACATGACAATTACAATTACAATCACCCCACAAAGAAGGATAGCGCCCGCACAACTTGTTTGCTAAAACAAAGCCGATGCGGGGAATAGCGCTCAAAGGACGACATGAAAATGCTTCAGGAAAATACCAACAAAAAGGAAAAGTCACCAAAATAGGAGCGCAAGACATGAACTAAATCACTACACACAGGAAAACACAAATAAACCTAAAATAAGTCATTGCACGATGTGACAGGTCGTGACAGTACACATACTTTGGTTATGGTTTGAATTCATATCCAACAATTGTGACGTCTTTATTTTCAATATCGGCTGCATTTTTTAATGTTTTCTCCGGGTGGTGTGCCTCTGAATTTTTTGAATGAAAAAAATGCGCCTTGGCTCAAAAAAGGTTCAAAAACACTGCTACAGTGTATAGTAAATATAAAATAGTGTTTTTTTTGTATTTTGCTCACTGTCTCTTTTGGTGTCTAAACCTGGTGCGGCCCAATCACGACACTTGTACCGGTCCAGTGGTTTTGTCAGCTTTTGCTTCATTTAGATATTTAAAAATTCAAGTATTGATTTTAACCGCTCCTGCCACATTTACATTCATGTTTTCAAACCACGTCTTTAGAGTTAAGCCATCTTATTTCTGGCATGGTCACTTGTCCAGTGCTTTGGCAAATTAACAAGCAGACAACAGACACCATTTGAGGAAAATTGTGTAGGTGTAACACTCAGCAGCGAACCAACCAATTGAGAGCTAAAGATCTTGCGTTGCCAGATGAAACCAAAGCAAAAAGCAGGAACCTAATCCTACAGCCACTAAATCAGATCCCCTCAACGCCCTGACTGCGCCTAGAAATTCTGTCCGTAAAAGTTACGAACAGAATTGATAACAAAGGGCAGCCCTGACCGAGTCCAACCCTCACTAGAAACGGATCCGATTTACTGCCGGCATTGCGGGCAAGGCTCTGACACCGGTCATACAGGGAGCGGACCGCCACAGTCAGACGGTCCAATACCCCATACTCTTTGAGCACCTTTCACTGGACTTCCCGAAGGACACGGTCAAAGGCCTTCTTCAAGTCCACAAAGAATGTAGACTGGTTGGGCAAACTCCAATGGATCCTCAAGGACCCTGATGAGAGAATAGAGATGGTCCACAGTTCCGCGACCAGGTCAAGAACCACACTGCTCCTCCTGTATCCAAGGTTCGATTATCCGCCGAAGCCTTCTCTCCAGTACACCTTAATAGACCTTACCGGGAAGACTGAATAGTGATGACTTGCATTTTTAATGTTGAATGCTAACAAACGACTTCAGTCAAAATACACCAGTTGATTGATTGATGAAGAATTTATTCTAAATTTGCATAGGAAAGTGTGCTTCATAACAGTACAGATTCACTGGTAACAAGGTCAACTAAAAGAACATTTTTCAAGAAAGCCTAAGCTTGTTTCAATTGAAATCCTTTTCAGTAAAATAACATTGGAAAATGAATTGATAGAACACAGTACCATGGAGAAAGTGCTAAAAGACAAAAGTTGCTGCAATAAAATAATTAAAATTTGAGAAGAAAAAAAAGTGAAAACCTTGTCTATTCACAGTTACCGGTAGGCACCACGTTCGATGGCTTTTTAAAGCGGCTTTGAAGGAAGCCGCTCTTTTCTGGCTATCAGTGAAGGTTATTTTAGTGAGATGTGAGACACACCGCTCCACAAGGAAACCGAAAGCAAAAGTCCAAAGAGAAGGGACTTTCACACATGCTCAAAAGACAACCCACGCAGCCAGTTTATGTCCGCCATTTTACATTGCAGCTTTCAAGCCCTGAAATGGCGGTTCACTCTTGGCAAGCGGTTCCATACCAACTCCCTATAACCGCAATTGGTGCACTGTCAAAAAACGTTTTGTCTTGGGCACATCTTAAAGGGGAATATTATCACAATTTCTGAAGGGTTAAAACCAATAAAAATCAGTTCCCAGTGGCTTATTTTATTTTTCGAAGTTTTTCTCAAAATGTTACCCATCACGCTGTATCCCGAAAAACGTCTTCAAAGTGCCTGATTTTAACTGTCGTTATATCCACCCGTCCATTATCCTGTGACATCACAGTGTGACCACACAGAAACAAACATGGCGGATAGCACAGAAAGGTATAGCAATATTAGCTCGGATTCAGACTCAGATTTCAGCGCCGTAAGCGATTCAACAGATTACGCATGTATTGAAACGGATGGTTGGAGTATGGAGGCAGTTAGCGAAAACAAAATTGAAGAAGAAACTGAAGCTATTGAGCCATATCACGACAGACAACGGCACGGGAGGAAGCAAGGACGAATTCGGCGATCGCCTTCTAACCAACGATTGGTATGTGTTTGTTTGGCATTAAATGTGGGGGGGGGGGGCTGGATGCAAATAGCTACAAATGAGGCATAATAGATGGATAGATAGATAGATAGTACTTTATTGATTCCTTCAGGAGAGTTCCTTCAGGAAAATTAAAATTCCAGCAGCAGTGTACAGAGTTGAGATCAATTTAAAGAAAAGAGTAAATAATGGGGGTTTAAATGGAAACAAAATAGAGAAATATTACAAAAAGAATAAAAACAATGGGAATAACAATATAACAGTAAAATAAGAATATAACAAGACAAAGTAGGCAGTAGTGACCATGTTATGAAATAACAAGACAAAGTAGGCAGTAGTGACCATGTTATGAATGATGCAATATGTACATACAGCTAGCCTAAATAGCATGTTAGCATCAATTAGCTTGCAGTCATGCCGTGACCAAATATGTCTGATTAGCACACTCCACACAAGTCAATAACATCAACAAAACTCACCTTTGTGCCTTCATGCACAACCTTATAAGTTTGGTGGACAAAATGAGACAGAAAAAGAAGTGGCATAAATCATATCCAGGGGGTTTACCCCGCTCGTCTGCGGGAAGAGACTGCCGTCGTCCCTGAATAGCTCGCACTCGGGCAACCCCTGTTTCCCAACTCATATGGAAACAGGGTTTGTATATTCTGCATGTGTATGTACTTATGTTCTTAGTAATTTGTTTATTTATTTTTAATTGTATTTTGTTCCAAAAAAATATGTATAAAGCTATTTGAGACATTTGGAATTTTTTCAACAAAGCTTTTCTTGTGGAATACCTGATGCAGGCCAGCCCCGCCCCGACGCTGCTTTCAGTGGCCCCCGGGTAAATTGACTTTGAGACCCCTGCTATAGCAGCAGTTTCATGAACAAAATCACCATAACAGATGATGCAAAATCACTGATACTATTTAAGTTTTTTAATTGAGGTAATTTCAACACCGCAACCTTTTATTTACTCATTATAATTTTTTTTTTTTTTTTTATTTAATTTTAATTATTTATTTTAAGTTTTAACAATCCTTTGACAAAACTTGAGTCACACTGTATATGTATTGAGATAATTATTTAAATTAGTTGTATCATCATAGGAGTGTAGAACCTTGGAAATACATAATGGTAAATGGAGCCTATCAGTAGCGTCAATTTGTGGCAAGCTTCTCTCTCACTTTGCAGTAGATCCCCTTCTTGGCCAGCAATTCTTGGTGGGTTCCCAGCTCTTGAACACTGCCGTTACCGATCACTGCGATCTGATCGGCCTTCTCGATGGTGTTAAGTCTATGAGCTATCACCAGAAGAGTTTGGTTGGGGCGATTGGCCAGGTTTTGCAGGACCTGAAGGATGTGAATACAATTTGGCTTGAACAAGCTTTGGCATGGACTTCTGCAATTTCAGTGGCTAAGACAAATAAACACGACACACTAATAAAAAAACATTATTAAAACTTATGATTTACCATTACATATATTCATTTAGACTTATTTGTCTTGTTTGTGTAAACAAAATCGACTATTTGTCAGAAAAGTCCCACTACAAATTATCTTCCTGGAGTCTAACACTTTTCCCAACCTTCGATTTGACGGCCGACTACAGTAGGCGGTAACACGGCAACGGCGACAATTTTAAACAGCGTTCATGGAGCTGTTTAAAGCATGTTGGAATGGAGATGTTTTGAGGATGAAAAAACAAGTTAATACAGCCAATGTGAACGCTAAACATCAGCCACAACAAAAACACAGCACTTCCTCATTCCCGGTAGAGTTGGCAGCCGCGACGACGACATCAGCAAACCTGGCGCCACTGGCGGAGAGTTTCTCTAGGGGGACATTTGTACTGGTCAAGGGCTTCCTGCAGCTGAAGGGGTGCATGTCCCGCTTTGAGGAGGAGAACAGATGGCTTGGGCATGCCGCGGAGCCCAAAGGTCTGGACATGGCTCTCTGGTCGGCCCCTTGGAGCTAGAGAGAATAAGGGCAGCGACTGAGACTCTTGTTGGTCTCGGGGACTTCATTGAGGTGTGGAATTGGACTTGGATGGTTTTGCTGAGGAATCCATCCATTCATCTTCTTTCGCTTAAGTAGGGTTGTGTTGTCAGGGAAGCAGCCTCTGCAAAGAAGCCCGGACTTTTCTCTCCTCAGCTACTTCCTTTGTGTCCTTCTAAAGAATCATATCGCTTCCGTAGGCCTGCTGGGAGTCATTGTCTCTTCACCGTGGCCGATCCTACCCAGATGCCCGAGCCACCTCATCTGGCTTATTCAGTTTGAAGGAGCAGTGACTTTACATCGAGCTTCTCCCGAATGACACAGCTTTTCGCCTTATCTCTAAGTGAAAGCCTTGCCACCGTATGGAGGAAACTCATTTTGGCTGCTTAGACCTGCAATATTGTCCTTTAGTCACAACCTTAAAGATCATGACCAAAAGTGAGAATAGGAACTTAAATAGCCCGGTAGGTTGAGAACTTAGTTTTTCCGCTCCGCTCCCTCTTCACCACGACAGACCGATTGCCCTGCACATCTCACAATACACTTGTACCTGTCTTGTGAGCAAAACCCTAAGGTATTTGAAATTCTCCACTTGGGGCCGGATCTCGTCCCCAACCCGTAGAGGAAGCTCCAACTATGCTGAGGAATTTTTGTTTCGTAGAAACAGCATGGCGTCTCTTTGGAATATAATTTTTTTTTTACGGGTTATTTGATTGACAAACCTTATGGTTGTGCGTGGACGCAGCAGTCCCTCTCTCCCCATGCTTGAATAATTGTTTCACAGTACAAGGTGAGAAAGAAACTGTCTCCATTCTTCCGTATGTCTTGCATGTATGAATCTTTAAAGTGTTTGTTGCAACGCGACTCTTAGAAGGAATATTTCAAAAATCCTCCATAACTTTGTCACGCCCATCTTGATGTTGTCTACGTCTTTAAAAGGAGTCAGGAAAGAGGAATCAAATACACAGAGTCTGGTCTTATGAGTAGGCAAGTTGCTCCTGCACGGCCATGTGCAGCTGTGTTGTCATTGTGAAAGTAGCCAAGAGTTGTCCTGCAACAACTCTCACCTCTCTTTGCGCACTAGATGAAGCAAATGCTGCAGGAGTTCAATGTACAGTGGATGTGCTGGTTGATCATCTGGCGCTGTGGTAAGAACCCGCAGTGGACGATGCCACCTCACACCAAAGAATGCAAATAGCGTAAACAACCTTAGAACTTTTCTGCCACAACTTGTAGTTTTTGCATATGATGCTGACAAAACCTCACATCACCATACCGTGTTTTCACTGTCCTCATCCAGGGAGCTTGTTATTTCATCCAGAATCAGGACCTGTGGCTGCCTGGCCAGCGCTCGAGCAACAGCGATCCGCTGCCGTTCGCTCTTGGATAACAAGCTGCCCCCCTCACCTACCTCTGAGGAACCCCAGAAAAGACGCATCAAAACACAGGCCTCCATTTTCTCTCTTACTTCAAACCGGACACCTTTACCTGTATCGTAGCCTTTGTCCAGCTGCATGATGAAGTTGTGGGCGTCAGCCAGTCGAGCCGCTTCCTGAATGGTGTCAATGGAGCAGTCATCAAGTCCGTAGGCTATGTTGCTTCCAATTGTGCCTGAGAAGAGCACTGGCTCCTGGTTTACCAAGGCGATCTGTCAAAACACCAACAGGTTAGTTTGGTATGAAGCTGGGCACATACTACCGCAATGTGAGTGTTCGATTCCTTGACATAGTATCTTCAGATTGTTGTCGTTTAAACCAGGTAAGGGACACTAATGTGCATTTTAAAGTAGGGATGCGATCTCTAACAATGACATGGTAATTTGTGAATTACAGTAGGAAATTGTACTTCATGAGCTGCATCACAAATAAACTAATTATGCATGAGGACTCATCGCCAACACTTCTTCGCTCTCATCGTTTGTCAGCAAGCTTCTCTGCCCTGGTTCTATTCGCTACTCACCATGCCTTGAATAGAATCACAGCCTTTCTTTGTGATGCAGCTTAAGTAAAATTAAAATATTATTACTTTACAAATTAGATTGCATGGGATTTTTGTTGTAACTTGTCAATAGAATGCAGCATATGTAGCACCATGTAAGCAAGCGTGCCATGTTTTTTACTTGATTGATTATTTTCAGTCTTTTCAGTCAATTAATGTATGACGGAGGCGCCTGGCTGATGAGAATATAATGACACATTTGATCAGCGTGCTGGGCCGTCATACTGGCATCAGAAGATATGCAAGTTTTAATTGTGATTGATCAACACAGCAGTTGCCCTTTTGAGCCTCTCACCTTCTTGCTGAGGTAGCGGCAGTTGTAGGATTCCAGTGGAGCATCGTCCAACAGGATTTCACCGTCCCGCGGCTCATACCAGCGCTTCAGCAAACACGCACAAGTGCTCTTCCCCTCTCCCGACGGCCCCACCAGCGCCGTCATCTCACCCGATCTCAGCTCCAAAGAGAAGTCCTGATGGAAAAGGTGTTTGCTTTCATGCTTTAGTGCAGAAATCAAACAAGGACGATGTCAAACCCACCTTTAGCACAGGTATGTCAGGGCGCGTTGGATAGACAAAGTTCAGATTGCGGAAGACAATGTGTCCTTGAAGCTGATTGGGTGCCAGTTCCCCCTTGGTGCTGATCTGAGGTTTTCGATCCAGATACTCAAACACTTTAGCAGCGGCCCCCACTGAGTTCAGCATGTTGCAGCAGATGTACATTAGTGCCTGACAGTAGACATTAGGGGTGTAACGACAACTGCCAGCAGTTCATTTTCCAGTAAATATTAGTCAAATTAAGATTGATTGATTGGCAATCAGTACACAGAGTACTGAGCTGTAGCGACGTTACAGTGATCATACCATGATGTTGTACCGAAAATCCTCCTGGTAGAGGATGAAGGTGACTAGGTGGCCGGTGCTCATTTGCCCCCTCTGGATGAACAACCTGCCATACCACAAGATCAGCACCTGCATCACCAACTCTGTCAACTACAAACACGCACACGCATCAGTTATCAGACCCCTGCTCCCAATCTCCATAAATCCTTGCTGTACATGCAACAACACCTCACCCTCCTTCCGAGAAGGTAAACAATCGTGACAGTTTGCCGCTGGTTCTTGAGGACTTTTGTGTCCAGCAGCCGGTTGTCATAGTGACGGGCCTCGTGTTTCTCTGCGCTAAAGCTCCGTACCGTATGGATACCCAAAAGGATCTCATGGGCCGTTTTTTTTTCCACGGCCAGGGAGTTCTGTATGGCCAGCTTCAACCGCTGGAGA
This sequence comes from Nerophis ophidion, assembly GCF_033978795.1. Classification (NCBI taxonomy): domain Eukaryota; kingdom Metazoa; phylum Chordata; class Actinopteri; order Syngnathiformes; family Syngnathidae; genus Nerophis; species Nerophis ophidion. Next base: position 17,900,431 of record NC_084614.1, on the reverse strand, counting down.
AGAAAATGTCCCACAAAGCTGACAGTGAGGACTCTGCATAGAGTAAAATTAGCACGCAAATTCAGGGGTGATTAGATGATGCATGACCTGCTCGTGCTTGTTGTAGATGTTCTGTATGAGGATTGTAACCGGGACCACCATCAACAATATAAATGTCAGCTGCCATGATAGTTGCAACATTATGACCAAGTTGGCAACCATCTTGATGAGGTTCCTCAGCAGAACGTTGACATTGAGACACGCTGTATCCCCCATCATGCTGGTGTCCGTAGACAACCTGCTTGTGAGTTCACCTGCACGCAAAGCACATGCGCTTAAAAAAAGTGGAGTGTGTCAATGAAGGCAATGGTGATAGCTGTGTCTCAATTCGCATACTGCTGTGCTTACACTTAGTCTTTATAGTGCATAACCACTGTCACAGTGGTGTCAATCACTGCGCACTCACTATTTTTGAGGTCGACATCCTGGTACTAACAGTGCGCTGCATTTTGCCGTACTCCATGTCAATGCAAATTTGCACTCTAGAGTGTTGGTACGACAGTACGCCAATTGAGACACAGCCAAGGTCTGCTCCTGGGCCTTACCTGTCTGTACCGTCTCGAAAAACCCAACTTCCTGTTTGGTCAAAGTTTCAAACAGATTGCAGTTGACTCTGTACGTAAAAGAGCTTCTGGCCCACGTAAAGAGACCCCCTCTGCAGCCTGCGCCCAATGAGCTGATCAAACAAATGACAACGTCAAGACACATTGGAGGGCTTCTGGGCTGCAAGGTCGTTTATGCGCACCTTCCCAAAGAGAAGAGGCCGATGAGGAGGAGCGCTGAGAAGAATTCATTTGGCAAGTAATTACCACGCAGGTTGTCAATAATCTTCCCCGTGTAAAACTGAATGAACATCTGACCTGAGACACACACACAATGACACGTACTAGTGATGGAAAACGGAATTCATTTCACTGACACGAGGTGACTGAGGTGATCTCGCAGAAACTCGCACGCCCGTGTGAGTCAATGATTCTCGAGTTTTGAATCGATTAAACACGTGAGCTGTTGATTGATTGATTGATACTTTTATTAGTAGTTTGCACAGTACAGTACATATTCCGTACAATTGACCACTAAATGGTAACACCCGAATAAGTTTTTCAACTTGTTTAAGTCGGGGTCCACGTTAATCAATTCATGGTACAAATATATACTATCAACATAATACAGTCATCACACAAGTTAATCATCATAGTATGTACATTGAATTATTTACATTATTTACAATCCGGGGGGTGGGATGAGGAGCTTTGGTTGATATCAGAACTTCAGTCATCAACAATTGCATCAACAGAGAAATGTGGACATTGAAACAGTGTAGGTCTTATTTAGTAGGATATGTCCAGCCAGCAGAGAACATAGTGAGTTCACATAGCATAAGAACAAGTATATACATTAGAAGTACATTTGAGTTGTTTATAATCCGGGGAGATGGGATGTGAATGGAGGAGGGTATTAGTAAAGTGTTGAAGTTGCCTGGAGGTGTTGTTTTAGAGCGGTTTTGAAGGAATATAGAGATGCACTTACTTTTACACCTGTTGGGAGTGCATTCCACATTGATGTGGCATGGAAAGAGAATGAGTTAAGACCTTTGTTAGATCGGAATCTGGGTTTAACGTGGTTTGTGGAGCTCCCCCTGGTGTGATGTACAAAGCTACAGTAGAACACTACCAGTAAGTTTTGGTATTGTAGAAATAATTGCATTGACACTAAAATAAGTATCCTCCAGGATTTCTGAGTCTTTTTTATATGATTTGATTTGACGAGATTTGATGATTTTGCTATCAGTGTTCGCAGTGTTCCTTATAACCTTAACCTCAAAAAGCACAGGAAACGTATACCGTATTTTTCGGATTATAAGTCGCTCCGAAGTATACGTTGCACCGGCCGAAAATGCATAATAAAGAAGGAAAAAAACATATACGTCGCACTGGCGTATAAGTCGCATTTTGGGGGGAAATTTATTCGATAAAATTCAACACCAAGAATAAACATTTGAGTTTTGAGTGGAGTTTACAGTTACGGTAGCACAATTAGCCCCAAATGGGCTGATATCACGACTAACAAGTTACACGTCCGATTCGCCCAGCGACTCTCTGTCGGAGTATCGGCGGTGGGGTCCAGTGCACCACAGTCTTGTATTGTCGCTCTGTCTTTTGGCGGAGTGCTTCGGAAACTACCGGACCACTAGTTCCCCCCCCCCATTTACTTCCGGGGTCATGATTAATACAGACGTTTTGTTAAAGCTATATTATAAAAATATAACGCTATATTATAAAAAATTGACGTTTTGTTAACGCTATATTATAAAAAAATAAAAAAATGTTTACAAACACAAGCTATGGGATGACACATATACTTCCGGGGTCACATTTCCTCTTACGTCATCCCATAGCTTGTGTTTGTAATTTTTTAAAATTTTTTATAATATAGCGTTAACAAAACGTCTGTATTTTTATAATATAGTGTTATATTTTTATAACGTTATATTTTTACAATATAGCGTTAACAAAAAGGTCTGTATTAATCATCACCCCGGAAGTAAATGGGCTGGGGAAGGTTTTTGTAGGGGGGAAGAAATTTGGCGTGACAGAGCCTTAAAACAAAAAAACATTTAAAAAAAAGTAACGAGTTACTTTTCACAGTAACACATTACTTTTTTGTTTAAGTAACTGAGTTAGTGACTGAGTTACTTTTGAAATAAAGTAACTGGTAGCTGCAACTAGTTACTGGTTTTCAGTAACCAACCCAACACTGGAGTCAATGCACAATTTTCAACAATACCAAGGTTGAAAACTTACTGGAAGTGTTATAAATAAATAAATGGGTTGTACTTGTATAGCGCTTTTCTACCTTCAAGGTACTCAAAGCGCTTTGACAATACTTCCACATTTACCCATTCACACACTGATGGAGGGAGCTGCCATGCAAGGCGCCAACCAGCACCCATCAGGAGCAAGGGTGAAGTGTCTTGCTCAGGACACAACGGACATGACGAGGTTGGTTCTAGGTGGGATTTGAACCAGTGACCCTCGGGTTGCGCACGGCCACTCTCCCACTGCGCCACGCCGTCCCTGTTCTGGGTTATTGTAATGCAACTCGGGCATGAAAGTGAAAGTTGACTTCAGCAAAGCCCCATTTATAAAACTGTGCGTGGAACTGCTGAGATTAGGAAAACATGTCCATGTTTGGGCTTTCTGTTTGTTATGACTTTTACTGGTCACTTTATTAGGCACACCGACAATACTGTCATTCTTTTAAAGGCCTACTTGCCCTTTTGTGTGTTCTTCCGAGGATGTTGTAGTCGTAATGGTTTGTACAGTCCTTTGAGACATTTGTGATTTAGGGCTATATAAATAAACATTGATTGATTGATTGATACTGAAACCCACTACTACCCACCACGCAGTCTGATAGTTTATACATCAATGATGAAATATTAACATTGCAACATATGCCAATACGGCCTTTTTAGTTTACTAAATTGCAATTTTAAATTTCCGGGGAGTTTAATGTCGTGTAATGATGACGTGTACGCTTGACGTCACGGGCTGTTAGGAATATGAGCGCTGCGCACACACACACAGCTAAAAGTCGTCTGCTTTAACCGCATAATTACACAGTATTTTGGAGATCTGTGTTGCTGAATCCTTTGTAATTTGTTCAATTAATATTGGAAAAGTCAAAGTAGAAAGATGGAGTTGGGAAGCTTTAGCCTTTAGCCACACAAAAACACGGTGATTCCTTGTTTAAAATTCACGGAGGTGAAACTTTACTATGGATCACAGCGGACATAGATCCCGACCGAATGTCAACAAGCAGGTTTCCGTGAGAAATTTGTGGTAGAAATTCGCTTCTTACCGGGTATCAGCTGAGCTTGTGCTCCCCATAAAGCTGCCGTCGACTTCCCTGAGACACTGCGCGTCAACACCCGGCCGTGGACGTACACTTCTGACTATCAGGTACTGTTAAACTCACTAAAACACTAGCAACACAATAGAAAGATAAGGGATTTCCCACAATTATCCTAGTAAATGTCTCTAAAACATAAGAATCCGTCTCAATGCAATCGCGTTTTTTTTTCTAGTCCGTCGCTATCAATATCCTCAAACACGAATCTTTCATCCTCGCTCAAATTAATGGGGAAATTGTCGTTTTCTCGGTCCGAATAGCTGTTTTTGTTGGAGGCTCCCATTAAAAACAATGTGAAGATGTGAGGAGCCATCAACATGTGACATCATCGTCTGCGACTTCCGGTAGAGGCAGGGCTTTTCTGTTAGCACCGAAAGTTGCAAACTTTATGGTTGATGTTCTCTACTAAATCCTTTCAGCAAAAATATGGCAATATCGCGAAATGATCAAGTATGACACATAGCTGTTTTTGTTAGAGGCGTTGTCACGCCAAATTTCTTCCCCCCTACAACCCCCCCCATTTACTTCCGGGGTCATGATTAAGAGACGTTTTGTTAACGCTATATTATAAAAACACAGACGTTTTGGTAACGCTATATTATAAAACATTTTTTAAAACAATTTACAAACAATCTATGGGATGACGCATTTACTTCCGGGGTCACGTTTCCTCTTATGTCATCCCATAGCTTGTGTTTGTAAATTCCATCCATCCATTTTCTACCGCGTATTCCCTTTCGGGGTCGCGGGGGGTGCTGGCGCCTATTTCAGATACAATCGGGCGGAAGGTGGGGTACACCCTGGACAAGTCGCCACCTCATCGCAGGGCCAACACAGATAGACAGACAACACACTAGGGCCAATTTAGTGTTGCCAATCAACCTATCCACAGGTGCATGTTTTTGGAAGTGGGAGTACCCGGAGGGAACCCACGCATTCACGGGGAGAACATGCAAACTCCACACAGAAAGATCCCGAGCCTGGATTTGAACCCAGGACTGCAGGACCTTTGTATTGTGAGGCAGACGCACTAACCCCTATTCCACTGTGAAGCCCGTGTTTGTAAATTGTTTTTTACATTTTTTTTTCAATATAGGGTTAACAAAACGTCTGTATTTTTATGATATAGCGTTATATTTTTATATAACAAAACATCTGTATTAATCATGATAGCGGAAGTAAATGGGGGGGGGGGTTTGTAGGGAGAAGAAATTTGGTGTGACAGCTCCCATTAAAATCAATGTGAGGATGTGAGGAGCCATCAACATGTGACGTCATCGTCTGCGACTTCCGGTAGAGGCAGGGCTTTTCTCTTAGCACCGAAAGTTGCGAACTTTATCGTAGATGTTCTCTACTAAATCATTTCTGCAAAAATGTGGCAATATCGCGAAATGATCAAGTATGACACATAGAATGGACCTGCTATCCCCGTTTAAATAAGAAAATCTCATTTCAGTAGGCCTTTAATCTCGGTGTACTTACAGACAACAGCCAGGGTGAGAAAGAAGAAGGCAGCGAGCATCGCGGGGTAGTCCGGCTTGTACATGCGGACCACTCTCATGAACAACACTCTGGGCTTGTTTTGCGTCTTCCCTTCGCCATCGGAGACCGGGAGGAGCGTTTCCCAAAAAAAGGCAGCAGCCAGCGAGGCTCCGGTGCACATCAGCCAGCAGCGCGCGTCCGCCACCACGCCGCACTGGTTGTCCTCCAGGCCCAGCACCGCGGTGCCGGTTTTCATGACGGCGGGAAGTGCACAGTGCGCGGCGAGGAGGCGAGCCGGTACCGGCGGCAGTCCTCCGAGCGCGGCCACTGTTGCCGCGGCGAGCGCCAAACACCTCAGCAGCGCAAACACCCACGCGGAACTCGCACCGCTCCCGTGCGCGCCTACCACGACCACGGCCGCGTACACCGAGCAGGCGTCCACGCATAGTGCCAAAGTCAAAGCAATCACTTGACGAAGGACCAAACTCGTCGCCATTTTACCCGCAGTGTTAATAAGCCTTCACTTTCGTTTTCCCCTCATTTATCTGCACACAGCATCAGGGCTGTGGGGGCGGAGCCGCCCAAATAGCGTCATTTCTTCCTGTATGGCAGTGGTTCTCAACCTTTTTTCAGTGATGTACCCCATGTGAACATTTTTTTTAAATCCATGTACCCCCTAATCAGAGCAAAGCATTTTTGGTTGAAAAAAAGAGATAAAGAAGTAAAATACAGCACTATGTCATAGATGTCAAATTCTGGCCCGCGGACCAAATTTGGCCCGCTGTTTAATTTAATTTGGCCCTTGAGGCAATATCAAATTAACATTAGAGCTGGCCCGCCGGTAAAACCACATTCACCGCTAATACTCATACTTGCCAACTGTCCCGATTTTCCCGGGAGACTACCGAAGTTTAGTGCCCTTCCCGAAAATCTCCCTGGGCAACCATTCTCCAGATTTCCACCCGGACAACAATATTGGGAGTGTGCCTTAAAGGCACTGTCCTCTACAACATGCCGTCACGTCCTCTTTTCCGCCATATAAACAGCGTGCTGGCCAAGTCACATAATGTATGCAGCTTTCACACACATACTTGGTCAAATGCCACTGAGGGTGGCCGTGTAAACAACTTTAACATTTTTACAAATATGCGCCACACTGTGAACCCACACCAAACAAGAATGGCAAAACACAATTCGGGAGAACACCCGCATCGTAACACTGTCCCACCATGCTGCCCTATTTAAGCCGTGCTTGTTCAATATTCATTGCAAAACTTGTTTGGGTCCCTATTAAAAGGTTAATTTGTTCAACCTTGGCCTGCAGCTTTGTTCAGGTTTAAATTTTAGCCCACTCTGTATTTGAGTTTGACACCCCTGCACTATGTCATCAGTTTCTGATGTATTCAATTCCATAACAGTGCTAAATATTGCTCATTTGTAGTGGTCTGTCTTGAACTATTTGGAAAAAAAGATATAGAAATAACTAAAAACTTGTTGAAAAATAAACAAGTGATTAAATTATAAATAAAGATTTCTACACATAGAAGTAATCATCAACTTAAAGTGCCCTCTTTGGGGATTGTAATAGAGATCCGTCTAGATCAGGGGTCTCAAACACGTGGCCCGCGAGACGTTATTTTGCGGCCCGCGAGTTTTATATGAATGACGCTTTACAGCGTCATACTTCTACACCCTCGATTTTCCCAGGAGACTCCCAATTTTCAGTGCCCCTCCAGGGATAATCGTCTCCCGAATTTCACTCAAACAACAATATTAAGGGGACACCGTGGAGGCACTGCCTTAAGCGTCCTCTATAATCTGTACAAATAGCGTTCCAGCCCAGCCACATGTTGTATTTGGCTTCTATTATAGATGTAGCAAGAGACTGCAAGACATACTTGATCAACAGCCACACAGGTCACACTGAGGGTGGCCGTATAAACAACTTTAACACTGCCACACTGTGAACCCACACCAAACAAGAATGACAAACACATTTTGGGAGAACATCCGCACCATAACACAACATAAACACAACAGAACAAATACCCAGAATCCAATGCAGCCCTATATCTTCCGGGCTACAATAGGGGGTGGGGTTGGGGGTGTGGGGGTGTATTCCGTGGGTCTGCAGAAGACTCTTACAATATGTGACTGGGCCGGCAGACTGTTTGTATGGTGGAAAAGCGGACGAGGCGGCAGGTTGTAGAGGACGCTAAAGGCAGTGCCACCACGGCCCGCCCTTTATATTGTTGTCTGGGTGAAAACCGGGAGAATGATTGCCCTGGGAGACTGTCGGGAGGGGCACTGATATTCGGGTGTTTCCCAGAAAAATCGCGAGAGTTGGCAAGTATGTTGCTAGGGCGGGAAAGCCATTCAAAGAAGGCGAATTCATTAAAAAGTGCATGTTAGATTTCTTAAAAAATATATTTTCTCGCGGCCCAGCCTCACCCAGTTTCTGCATCCAGTGGCCCCCAGGTAAATTGAGTTTGAGACCCCTGATCTAGATTCTGTTGTGTCACGCACACACTCTGTGCTCCCTGCTGCTGTAAGTGCACGTTGAAGATCCAATGCAAACACCAGAGACTCCCACACACTCATCAAGCGGACGACGCCCTCTCTCCGCCGCAACCGACAGCAGGCCACACCTGACGCTAATTAAGAAGGGCAGTATAAACATAGCCGACGTTGACTCCTCGATGTCGGAACGTAAACTACTTTTTGTCGTTTTACCACCGCTGTTTCCCTTCTGGACCCGTTTTGCCTTCCCGGATCCTCGACCTTGTTTATGGACATTGGACCCGCTCTCCTGCCTCTGACCTCGCTTGGACTTTGGACTCCCTCTGGCTTGCTCCCTCTCGGATTTGGACACCCTTTTCAACCAACACACACCTCAACAAACCTTACAGTATCTACGTATGATAAATTCTACACATAGTCTTCTATGCAAACACCTAGTAGCATACACACTCCACGTAATCATCAAGTTTTCGTATAAACCTGTTGAACTTGACATTCCTTCGCTGAGCCGTCTCCTTCCCCAGTAGCAAACATAACAGATTCATCAACTTAATTCTAAACATTTGTTCACAAAAAAAGAAACCTTTAACATCAATATTTATGGAACATGTCCACAAAAAATCTAGCTGTCAACACTGAATATTGCATTGTTGCATTTCTTTTCACACTTCATGAACTTACATTCATATTTTGTTGAATTATTATTCAATAAATATATTTGTAATGGATTTTTGAATTGTTGCTATTTTTAGAATATTTAAGAAAAATCTCACGTACCCCTTGGCATACCTTCAAGTACCCCCTGGGGTACGCGTACCCCCATTTGAGAACCACTGCTGTATGGCATCAAATGGATGGGCTTTTGTAGAGTTTGAATTTTTTTTTCTGTCATTTATATAGACGTTATCAACAGAATGTTAATTGAAAAGGATCCTTAAGCAAATTAAGAATGTCTAAGACTAAAGTACAGTGTGAATCAAAAGTGGAAATGGTTTGTTCTACCAAGTCGCAAACCTATAGCTTGGAGCAGTGGTTCTCAAATAGGGGTACGCGTACCCTTGGGGGTACTTTAAGGTATGCCAAGGGGTACGTGAGATTTTTAAAAAATATTCTAAAAATAGCAATAATTCAAAAATCCTTTATAGATATATTTATTGAATAATACTTTAACAAAATATGAATGTAAGTTCATAAATTGTGAAAAGAAATACAACAATGCAATATTCAGTGTTGACAGCTAGATTTTTTTGTGGACATGTTCCATAAATTATGATAAAGATTTATTTTTTTGTGGAGAAATGTTTAGAATTAAGTTCATGAATCCAGATGGATCTCTATTACAATCCCCAAAGAGAGCACTTTAAGTTGATGATTACTTCTATGTGAAGAAATCTTTATTTATAATTGAATTACTTGTTTCTTTTTTAACAAATTTTTAATTATTTGTATATCTTTTTTTCCAAATAGTTCAAGAAAAACCACTACAAATGAGCAATATTTTGCACTGTTATACAATTTAATAAATCATAAACTGACGACATAGTGCTGTATTTTACTTCTTTATCTCTTTTTATCAACCAAAAATGCTTTGCTCTGATTAGGGGGTACATGGATTTAAAAAAAATGTTCACATGGGGTACATCACTGAAAAAAGGTTGAGAACCACTGCCATACAGGAAGAAATGACGCTATTTGGGCGGCTCCGCCCCCACAGCCCTGATGCTGTGTGCAGATAAATGAGGGGAAAACGAAAGTGAAGGCTTATTAACACTGCGGGTAAAATGGCCTTGGTCCTTCGTCAAAGGGGGTACATCACTGAAAAAAGGTTAAGAACCACTGGCTTGGAGCACTACAGTGAAGGCCCACTGAAGAACTTTCAGATTTTGTTCATTATAGCGGCGCCAGTGGACCGAAGTGGTAATGTTTTGCGTGAAGGAAGACCACAATTCTCATGAGGACCATCCATCCATACATCCTTCTTCTTCCGCTTATCCGAGGTTGGGTCGCGGGGGCAGCAGCCTAAGCAGGGAAGCCCAGACTTCACTCTCCTCACCCACTTCGTCCAGCTTCTCCCGGGGAATCCCGAGGCGTTCCCAGGCCAGCCGGGAGACATAGTCTTCCCAACGTGTCCTGGGTCTTCCCCGTGGCCTCCTACCGGTCAGACATGCCCGAAACACCTCCCTAGGGAGGCGTTTGGGTGGCATCCTGACCAAATGCCCGAACCACCTCATCTGGCTCCTCTCCATGTGGAGGAGCAGCGGCTTTACCAAAGACTATAAAAATGGGACCCATTACCTCCCTGCTTGGCACTCAGCATATAGGGTTGGAATTGAGGGTTAAATGACCAAAACGTATTCCCGGGCGCGGCCACCGCTGCTGCTCACTGCTCCCCTCACCTCCCTGGGGGTGGAAGAAGGGGATGGGTCAAATGCAGAGGACAAATTTCACCACACCTAGTGTGTGTCTAAAAATCATTGGTACTTTAACTTTGGAATTTGTTCCATTTGTAACATTTTTGCCATTGGTGAGGTCTGCGGATTATCCATATATAGTCGAGATTTACCCAAAGTACTTTGCGCACATCCGCCATTGTAGTCCGATACTGGAGTCAATCATCTCCTTTCTTATTCGCTATCCACTTTGCTATGCATGTTACGCAGGGTTTAAAAGAGGAAGAAAAAAAATCAAGCCAGGCATTCTAAAACATTATTTTATTATTCGCAACAGGATGAGGCGAGCCCACAAACGTCTGCAGTCAAACCAAGCGGTCATCGGTCACCCGTTGTAAAAGACGGGCAAGTTATTTCCCAGCACCATACTCTCCTTCGCGCCGTGCTTGTCGACGGTCACCAAATAGGCCACGCCTCCGCTGAAGTTGTCCCGGTTCATGGCGAGAGCGAGCGCTGCGAGAGCGAGAGCGTCGGTGAAGGCCGAGCCCCACCAAAGCATGCCATCATCTTTTTGTGAGCGAGGCGCACTTACTGTTGAGCACAAACTTCTGGCAGGCGGCTCTGCTCATGCCCTCTCGGTACTCCGCGTCCAAAAAGCCGTACACGTACGAGCTGCCGGAGCCGCCCACGAAAAAGGGCTGTCGTACCAGGCCGCCACTCAGGGTGGAATACACCTGGGAGGGATCAGAGGAGAGCATCATGATTTGGACGCCGTGTAAAAGCCAGAAGACCCCACGACATTCTGCAAGCATTATATCACGTCCTCGTCCTGGTTTGACCATTTAAAATAACATCCACCAACCAATCAATCAATCAATCAATCAATCAATCAATCAATCAATCAATCAAAGTTTACTTACAAAGCCTTTAATCACATATGTCTCAAACGTTTCACAAATTTGCAGCCATATTTTAAAAAAGGCCGTACAATTTTACGTTTTTATCAAAGCCAAACCTTTTTTCGAAAAGTGTAGTGTCTAAAACATTTGTTTTTTTCATGCAAACCCCGTTTCCATATGAGTTGGGAAATTGTGTTAGATGTAAATATAAACGGAATACAATAATTAGCAAATCATTTTCAACCCATATTCAATTGAATGCACCACATAGACAAGATATTTGATGTTCAAACTCTTAAACTTTATTTATTTTTTTGCAAATAATAATCAACTTAGAATTTCATGACTGAGAACACGTGCCAAAGTAGTTGGGAAAGGGCATGCTCACCACTGTGTTCCATCACCTTTTTTTTTAACAACACTCAATAAACGTTTGGGAACTGAGGAAACTAATTGTTGAAGCTTTGAAAGTGGAATTCTTTCCCATTCTTGTTTTATGTAGAGCTTCAGTCCTTCAACAGTCCGGGGTCTCCGCTGTCGTATTTTACGCTTCATAATGCGCCACACATTTTTGATGGGGAACAGGTCTGGACTGCAGGTGGCACAGGAAAGTACCCGCACTCTTTTTTACCAAAGCCACACTGTTGTAACACATGCTGAATGTGGCTCTGCATTGTCTTGCGGAAATAAGCAGGGGCGTCCATGAAAAAGACGGCGCTTAGATGGCAGCATATGTTGTTCAAAAACCTGTATGTACCTTTCAGCATTAATGGTGCTTTCACTGTTGTATAAGTTACCCATGCCTTTGGCAATAATGCACCCCCATACCATCACACATGCTGGCTTTTGAACTTTGCATCAATAACAGTCTGGATGGTTTGCTTCCCCTTCGGTCCTGATGACACAATGTCGAATATTTCCAAAAACAATTTGAAATGTAGACTCATCAGACCACAAAACACTTTTCCAGTTTGCATCAGTCCATCTTAGATGATCTCGGGCCCAGAGAAGCCAGCGGCAGATCTGGATGTTGTGGATAAATGGCTTTTTTTTTCGGCCCATTCTTTCTCGTGAAAGACTAAGTCTTTTTTGGGAAGCTGATTTTATACCCAATCATGGCACCCACCTGTTCCCAATTAGCCTGCACACCTGTGGGATGTTCCAAATAAGTGTTTGATGAGCATTCCTCAACTTTATCAGTATTTATTGCCACCTTTCCCAACTTCTTCGTCAGGTGTTGCTGGCATCAAATTCTAAAGTTGATGATTATTTGTAACAAAAAAAAATATTTATCAGTTTGAACATCAAATATGTTGTCTTTGTAGCATATTCAACTGAATATGGGTTGAAAATGATTTGCAAATCATTGTATTCCGTTTGTATTTTCATCTAACACAATTCCCCAACTCATATGGAACGGGGTTTGTAGTTATTACCCATGTTGTGTGTTTTGTTTACTTTTTTTGAATGATTCCAAAGCGGCATAGCAGTTTTGAGTTGTCTTCACTGCACTGAACATTTTTCTTTCCCCATTAATAAAACTATCAACCATTTTTTTTTTAGTATTTAAAAAGGAACTTTGGACTTTTTCTGGATTTTGAACACATAAACATTAAACATTGAATTGAACTGAATTGTAGTTAATAATAAAAACAATAATACCTTGTAAATTACTAATAATTCATAATTTCTTAATATCAAATCATAAACTTGAACTGCATTTTGTTGATTGTGTCTTTAATGCACACGCGTCCTAAGCTAAATATACTTTTGGTTTATCGCTTTTAATTGGTTCCATGTCTGGCCGATTTACCGGCAAAGTAGGATTTTTTAAAAATATTTTTATAACTGCGGCCTAAAAACATGTTCGACTTTCTAAATAGCCAACCGTCCATTCATTTCTGTCATGATCTGTGGTCCGGATCATGTTTTGTCTAGCACTGCAAATATCCAAAATAGTTTCTCTCGTTTTGATGAAATAACATTAGAAGAATTGTTACAACGTGTAAATGGAATAAAACAAACAACATGTTTACTTGACCCACTTCCTGGGAAACTTATCAAGGAGCTTTTTGTATTATTAGGTCCATCAGTGCTAAATATTATAAACTTATCACTTTCCTCGGGCACTGTTCCCCTAGCATTCAAAAAAGCGGTTATTCATCCGTTCCTTAAAAGACCTATCCTCGATCCTGACCTCATGGTAAACTACCATGCGGTCAGTTTTCCCTTTATTTCGAAAATCCTCAAAAAAATTGTTGCAGAGCAGCTAAATGAAAACTTAGCGTTTAACAATCTATGTAAAACCTTTCAATCCGGTTTCAGGGCAAATCACTCTACTGAGACAGCCCTCGCAAAAATGACTAATGATCTATTGCTAACGATGGATTCTGATGCGTCATCTATGTTGCTGCTCCTCGATCTTAGCGCTGCTTTCGATACTGTCGATCATAATATTTTATTAGAGCGTATCAAAACACAAATTGGTATGTTAGACTTAGCCCTGTCTTGGTTTAACTCTTATCTTACTGATAGGATGCAGTGCGTCACCCATAACAGTGTGACCTCGGACTATGTTAAGGTAACGTGTGGAGTTCCCCAGGGTTCGGTCCTTGGCCCTGCACTCTTCAGCATCTACATGCTGCCGCTAGGTGACGTCATACGCAAATACGGTGTTAGCTTTCACTGTTATGCTGATGACACCCAACTCTACATGCCCCTAAAGCTGACCAACACGCCGGATTGTAGTCAGCTGGAGGCGTGTCTTAATGAGATTAAACAATGGATGTCCGCCAATTTTTTGCAACTTAACGCCAAAAAAACGGAAATGCTGATTATCGGTCCTGCTAGACACCGACCTCTATTTAATAATACAACTTTAACATTTGACAACCAAATAATTAAACAACGTGACTTGGTAAAAAATCTGGGTATTATCTTTGACCCAACTCTCTCCTTTGAGTCACACCTTAAAAGCGTTACTAAAATGGCCTTCTTTCATCTCCTTAATATCGCAAAAATTCGCTCCATTTTGTCAACTAAAGATGCTGAGATCATTAGCCATGCGTTTGTTACGTCTCGCCTCGATTACTGTAACGTATTATTTTCGGGGTCTCCCCATGTCTAGCATTTAACGATTACAGTTGGTACAAAATGCGGCTGCTAGACTTTTGACAAGAACAAGAAAGTTTGATCACATTACGCCTGTACTGGCTCACCTGCACTGGCTTCCTGTGCACTTAAGATGTGACTTTAAAGTTTGACTACTTACGTATAAAATACTACACGGTCTAGCTCCATCCTATCTTGCCGATTGTATTGTACCATATGTCCTGGCAAGAAATCTGCGTTCAAAAGACTCCGGCTTATTATTGATTCCTAAAGCCCAAAAAAAGTCTGTGGGCTATAGAGCGTTTTCCGTTCGGGCTCCAGTACTCTGGAATGCCCTCCCGGTAACAGTTTGAGATGCTACCTCAGTAGAAGAATTTAAGTCCCACCTTAAAACTCATTCGTATACTCTAGCCTTTAAATAGACCTCCTTTTTAGACCAGTTGATCTGCCACTTCTTTTCTTTTTCTCCTCTGTCTCCCCCCCCTTGTGGAGGGGGTCCGGTCCGATGACCATGGATGAAGTACTGGCTGTCCAAAATCGAGACCCAGGATGGACCGCTCGTCGGGACCCAGGATGGATCGCTCGCCTGTGTATCGGTTGGGGACATCTCTACGCTGCTGATCCGCCTCCGCTTGGGATGGTTTCCTGTGGACGGGACTCTCGCTGCTGTCTTGGATCCGCTTTGAACTGAACTCTCGCGGCTGTGTTGGAGCCACTATGGATTGAACTTTCACAGTATCATGTTAGACCCGCTCGACACCCATTGCTGTCGGTCCCCTAGAAGGGGTGGGGGGGGTTGCCCACATTTGAGGTCCTCTCCAAGGTTTCTCATAGTCATCATTGTCACTGGCATCCCACTCGGTGTGAATTCTCCTTGCCCATTGGGGGTGAGTTTTTCTTGCCCTTATGTGGGTTCTTCCGAGGATGTCGTAGTCGTAATGGTTTGTACAGTCCTTTGAGACATTTGTGATTTAGGGCTATATAAATAAACATTGATTGATTGATTATGTTTTGTTAGTTTTGGACTCCCTTAGTTCCTGTTTTGTGCAGTTTTGGGTGTTTGTTTTGGTTACCATGGGTGCTATTGTGTTTCACCTGCCATTGATTAGTGCGCGGCACAATCACCTGCAGTTGAGCACTAATCAGAGAGCTATTTATTCACGTTGCTCGCCAGAGTCAGTGTGGCTTCATTGTTTGCGGTATGCAACTGTTACGTTTTGATGTTTCTGATTCTTGCTCCTGTGTAACCTAAGTTTTGCCTTAGCTTCCTTTTAGCTTGTTTTTGGTTTGGTTTGGTTACTATTTATGATAAGGAAATTGTTGGATTAATTGTAAATAAGTTGTCTAATTTTTATTCAAATATGATTGTGTTGGCCCTGCGATGAGGTGGCGACTTTTCCAGGGTGTACCCCGCCTTCCGCCCGATTGTAGCTGGGATAGGCACCAGCGCACCCCGCGACCCCAAAAGGAACAAGCGGTAGAAAATGGATGTATGGATGGATGATTGTTTGCTTATGCGTTGTGTTAGACAAACCGTAGAGAAACGAAACTTGGCGGTAGATTGAACTTAGGTTGACCTGCCAACTGCAAAGAGTAGTTTGCAGATGAGAGAGAGCAACACAGGAAGTTACTGTAAAGTTGTGATCAAAATTATTCAATCCCCACACAATTTTGGTGTTCATAGTCTTATCAAATAAAGATGCATTAAATAGACAAATGCAACTTGAGTTACAACATTATATTTTGTAACATACCAAACAGTGTCATTTCTCTTAATATCTCATTGACAAAATTATTCAACCCCTTGAAGATCATAACTCTTAAGAACAGAATTTGAATAAGGTCTTTTATATCAGGTGTTGAAAACACCTTTAGATGTGATTAGAACCATAACGAGCAACAATTAAACTGATTGAAAAAGACTGTGACGCTCAGCTTCTTGTAGATGGTCAATGGTGTATTTGCAATGTGGTGAAGTCCAGGGAGTGGTCAAAGAAGTCAAGAGAGCAGGTAATTTCTCTTCATAAGAAAGGATATGGATATAAGACAATAGCAAAGACATTACACATTCCAAGAGACACAGTTGGGAGCATAATTCGCAAGTTTAAAGCTAAAGGCACAGTGGAAACACTACCTGGGCGTGGTAGAAAGAGGATGCTCTTCGGTGTTTGAAGCGTACAGTGGTGAAAAACCCCCGGGTAACAGCTGAGGAACTACAACAGGACATTGCAGAAGGGGGAAGGCAGGTTTCATCCCAGACAATAAGGCGCACTACGAGATGAAGGCCTCCATGCCAGAACTCCCAGGCGCACCCCACTTCTGACTACCAGGCACAAGAAAAATAGACTCCAGTATGCCAAAGATCATCTGGACACACCCCAAAGGTTTTGGGAAACTGTTCAATGGAGTGATGAGACAAAACTGGAACTCTTTGGGCCAATGAATCAACGTTATTTCTGGAGGGAAAAAAATGAAACTTATAAAGAGAAGAACACCTTTCCTACTGTTAAGCATGGCGGGGGGTCAATCATGCTCTGGGGCTGTTCCTCTGCCTCAGGTACCGGGAATCTCCAGCGCGTTCAAGGCATTATGAATTATATTTCCTACCAGGATATATTAGCTGCAAATGTCATGAAGTCAGTGACGAAGCTGAGGCTTAGGAGACGTTAGACCTTCCAACAGGACAACGATCCCAAGCATACGTCCAAATCAACATCAGAGTGGTTGCAGAAGAAGGGCTGGAAGACTCTGGAGTGGCCTTCACAGTCGCCAGACCTAAATCCTATAGAAAACCTGTGGTGGGACTTGAAGAAGGCAGTTGCAGCACGCAAGCCCAAGAATATGAATGAACTGGAGGCCTTTGCCCAAGAGGAATGGGCTAAAATACCTGTAGATGGTTGCAAGAAGCTTGTGTCCGCTTATGTATCACCTTTGAAGGATGTCATTACTGCCAAAGGCTGTTCTACTAAGTACTAAAGATGCATGTAACTAGGGGGTTGAATCATTTTGTCAATGAGATATTAAGAAAAATGTCCTTTTTTGCTATTTTGTAAAATAAAGTGTTACAATATGAGTTGCATTTGTCTATTTGACACTTCTTTATTTGATATGACTATAAGTGAAGTGAATTATATTTATATAGCACTTTTCTCAGGTGACTCAAAGCGCTTTACATAGTGACACCCAATATCTAAGTTACATTTAAACCAGTGTGGGTGGCACTGGGAGCAGGTGGGTAAAGTGTCTTGCCCAAGGACACAACGGCAGTGACTAGGGTGACAAAAGCGGGAATCGAACCTGCAACCCTCAAGTTGCTAGCACGGCCACTCTACCAACCGAGCTATGCCAAAATACGGAATAAATGTCCAACTTGCTAAAACACCAAAATTGTGTGGGGGTTGAATAAATTTGATCACAACTGTATCTTTTTATATTTGCATGTGTTATGTTCTTAACACAGGTGTTATGTTTCCAACACAGCTGTAAACCCCCCTCCTCCCTTAGTACAGCTGTGTGTGTTTACGTGTTTGGTGTTTGGTGTGTGTGTGTGTGTGTGTGTGTGTGTGTGTAATGCTGGGTCTCCCGAATGAATTAAAAGGCGAGGGGAGTGGAAGAAAGGTTTCAGAGTGAGTTGGAGCCTCTAACTGACAACACTTTCTCCAGGTCACTCTCCTCGTACAAGAAAAGCAATCACTGGTTTGTGTTCGATTCTCTGTTTCTGTGTCTATATCATGTGTGTCAAACTCTGGCCCGCCGTGTAATTTAATTTGGCCCTTGAGGCAATATCAATTTAGCATTAGAGCTGGCCCGCCGGTGTTACAGCGTCGGTGCCGGTGTTACAGCGTCGGTGCCGCTGTAACACCGCATTCACCACTAATACTCATATTTACCAACCCTGCTAATTTTCCCGGTAGACTCCCGAAGTTCAGTGCCCCTCCCGAACATCTCCCGGGGCAACCATTCTCCCGAGTTTCTACCGATTTCCACCTGGACAACTATATTGGGGGTGTGCAGTTAAGGCACTGCCTTTAGCGTTCTCTACAACCTGTCGTCACGTCCGCTTTTCCTCCATACTAACAGTGTGTCACATAATATTTGTGGCTTTTACACACACACGCACAAGTGAATGCAAGGCATACTTGGTCAACAGCCATACAGGTCACACTGAGGGTGGCCGTATAAACAACTTTAGCACTGTTACAAATATGCGCCACACTGTGAACCCACACCAAACAAGAATGACAAACACATTTCGGGTGAACATCCGCACCGTAACACAACAGAACAAATACCCAGAACCCCTTGCAACATTAACTCTTCCGGGAAACTTCCAGCAAACTGACCAATAATTTACGTTTTATTCATGCATTTTCTCTTGCTACTTCAAGGCTTGAATGTTTGGTTCATTCATTATTGTTATTTTATTTCCAAATTTATTATTAGCCTCTGGAAAAAAATTGATATTTACCTCAGAAGATTGCAAATAGAAAAAAAGGCATTACATTTTTATTTGAATTTTATTTGATATGCCATTGATTTTTTTTTTTAAATATTATTATTATTATTTGAAACTGGATTTTGCATGTCACTAAAGTTATATAAGCCTTGCTTGTTCAATATGTAATGCAAAACTTGTTTGGGTCCCTATTAAAAGGTTAATTTGTTCAACCTCGGCCCGCGGCTTTGTTCCGTTTAAAATTTTGGCCCACTCTGTATTTGAGTTTGACACCCCTGGTCTATATAATGTCTTAAGGTATTCGACCCTGACTTTAACTCATCTCCTACCTCACGCTATCGTCCGGATCTGTCCGTTCTGCAATCCGAGAGAACAAACTTTGCAACAAGCTGCACCCCGGATCGTGACAATTTCCAACTGCTTATCCCTTTCAGGTTCGCTGAGGAGCGGGAGCCTATACCAGCTGCACTCGGGCGGAGGGTATATATGTTTTCTATTATTTAATAAAAAAAACTGTAAACATGAAAGAACACCCACATAGTATCTCCTACAAGTTAAAGTTAAAGTGCCAATGATTTGTCACACAAACACACAAAGTGTGGTGAAATGTGTCCCCTGCATTTGACCCATCCCCTTGTCCACCCCCAGGGAGGTGAGAGGAGCAGTCAGCAGCAACGGTGGCCGCGCCCGTGAATCATTTTTGGTGATTTAACCCCCAACTCCAAGCCTTGATGCTGAGTGCCAAGCAGGGAGGTAATGGGTCCCATTTTTATAGTCTTTGGTATGACTCGGCCGGGGTTTGAACTCGCAACCTACCGATCTCAGGACACTCTAACCCAGGGGTCGGGAACCTTTTTGGCTGAGAGAGCCATGAAAGCCAAATATTTCAAAATGTATTTCCGTGAGAGCCATATCATATTTTTTAACACTGAATACAACTAAATGCGTCCATTTTTAAGTAAGACCAACATTTTTTGAGTATAATAAGTTCCTTATTCTTTTTAATAACATTGTTATTCTGAAGCTAACCAATAATAAATCAAATGTCATGTCTGTTGATCATATTTTTGTTTGGCTATGTGCTGTTTGTCTTTTGGACTCTTTAAGTTCCTGTTTTTTTCCACTCCCTTGTCTGGTTTCCTTGGTTACTCATTTTGTCCACCTGTCTCTGGTGGACAAAATGCCCGCTCACCTACTTCCCGAGCACTAATCAGAGGCAGTGTTTAAGCTTGTCTTTGCCAGTCAGTCACCCTGACGTCAATGTGATCTTTTCTTGCTCTGTGCTGACTTGTTTCATGCCTTGCCATAGTTTCGTGCTTCATGCCATGCCATGTAAGTTTTGTTTGACTTATGTTCATAGTCTGTTTATGCGTTAGCTTTCTTCTTTAGCCCAAGTTATGCCTCCGCTGTGAGCGATTTTTGTTTGTATCTTTTTTTTGTTTAAATTAAGTCATGTTTTTACCTAAATGCCATGTCCCAAGTAGTCCGTCTGCCTTCCTGGGAGAACGACCCCGCAGAAAGCTGTGACCCCCCCCCCCCACCCCACCCCATTATGACATAAAATACTTCTTACCATTAATGCGACTTCTTGAACAGGTGCGGTAGGAAACGGATGGATGGATGAATGTTTTATATTTTGAACGTTATTTTTAGCACTGTGAATTCCAGCTAAGATTTATCTGAGAGCCAGATGCAGTCATCAAAAGAGCCACATCTGGCTCTAGAGCCATAGGTTCCCTACCCCTGCTCTAACCACTGAGTAGGTGGAAAGCTGCAAACTTTAAAGCATGATGTTGCAGAGAGCCACAAAAAGCCCAGCTGAAAAGCATTAATTAGAAGTAGCATATAGTACGCCTATCATTTCACTAACCGGTTCAGCAGGATAAACAACAACCATAGCATCTGTTTTGTGTACAACATGTGCAGGCGCGATGGACATGTTAGACAGCTTATACACCTCAACAATTTGTACAACTTTACCTTCTCATTGTGACAGATATGGACATTGATTTGTTAAATACGTCCCTTTGAACCACAATGACTAACATACATTTCCCGTAGATGGTATTTGTTGTTTTCTTTGGGTTTCAAAAAGTTTGATGTGCTGCCATACACAGCAACAACACATACATTGTTTTCCTTTTTTTGTGCATTATAAATCATAAATAAACATCAGCAAAAACATCTGCTAAAATAGCAGTCAATTCCGCCCTCTAAATAACTGTCCCCAAAAAATGCCGATATTACCCCATTTACATTTCGCGATCGGAATTTTAAACCCATATGGCAAGAAAGACACAAAAAGACGCTTGTTTGCACCCACCTTTTTTTTTTTTAACCATTCCCGAGGATTATGATGAATTCTTCATCTAAACGGAAAGTTATGAACATCTAATCAGTCGTCATCCCAGTGAGAGAAGACACTGTACAGTAAGTGATTGTTTTATTATGTTTCCTGTCTCTTGAAGTCTGCCGTGAGTACTAGTCGGCGTTGTTAAAGGAAAAAGCAAAAATTGTGATTAGAGATAAACGCTTTAAAATATAATATCAGAATTTATCGGTATTGGTTTCAAAAAGTTAAATTTATGACTTTTAAAACGCCGCTTTGTACATGGACGTAGGGAGAAATACAGAGCGCCAATAAACTTTAAAGGCACTGCCTTCATATTGTTTTTCCATTACCAATATAATGTTGGAAAAAACAATGTAAATTTAAAACACAAAAATTCTGGCAACTAAGCAGCCAGGATTTTCCATTAAACCCCCCAAAAAAAACTGTGGAACTGTTTTTCCATTTACTGTAAAATATTGTAAAAAAAAACAACAACAACACAATTTTAGAGTAAAATTTTGTAAATGTAAAATTTTTTCTGTAAAATCGACAGTCTACTTGAAACAGTTTATACAATTAATAATGAAATTCAGAGGCAAATTCAGACATTATTCACTGTTACAAGTAGAGATGTCCGATATCGGACTGCCGATATTATCGGCCGATAAATGCTTTAAAATATAATATCGGAAATTATCGGTATCAGTTTCTAAATTATCGGTATTGGTTTCAAAAAGTAAAATTTCTGACTTTTTAAAGCGCTGCTGTGTACACGGACTTAGGGAGAAATATAGAACGCCAATAAACTTTAAAGGCACTGCCTCTGCATGACGGCCCAATCACATAATATCTACGGCTTTTCACACACACAAGTGAATGCAAGGCATACTTGGTCAACAGCCATACAGGTCACACTGAGGGTGGCCGTATAAACAACTTTAACACTGTTACAAATATGCGCCACACTGTGAACCCACACCAAACAAGAATGACAAACACATTTCGGGAGAACATCCACACCGTAACACAACATAAACACAACAGAACAAATATCCAGAACCCTTTGCAGCTTTAACTCTTCCGGGATGCTACAATATACACCTCCGTTACCCCCACCTCAACCTCCTCATGCTCTCTCATGGAGAGCATGTCCCAAATTCCAAGCTGCTGTTTTGAGGCATGTTAAAAAAAAATAATGCACATTATGGCTTCAATAATGAATCTGGCAGTGCCATGTTGGCTTTTCTTTTTTCCATTACTTGAGTTGATTTATTTTGGAAATCCTTGTTACATTGTTTAATGCATCCAGCGGGGCATCACAACAAAATTAGGCATAATAATGTGTTAATTCCACGACTGTACCGTATTTTTCAGACTATAAGTCACAGTTTTTTTTCATAGTTTGGCCGGGAGTGCGACTTATACTCAGGAGCGACTTATGTGTGAAATTATTAACACATTACCGTAAAACATCAAATAATATTATTTAGCTCATTCACGGAAGAGACTAGACGAATAAGATTTCATGGGATTTAGCAATTAGGAGTGACAGATTGTTTGGTAAACTTATAGCATGTTCTATATCAGTGGTTCTCAACCTTTTTTCAGTGGCGTACCCCCTGTGAACATTTTTTTTAATTCATGTACCCCCTAATCAGAGCAAAGCCTTTTGGTTGAAAAAAAGGGATAAAGACGTAAAATACAGCACTATGTCATCAGTTTCTGATTTTTTTAAATTGTATAACAGTGCAAAATATTGCTCATTTGTAGTGGTCTTTCTTGAAATATTTGGAAAAAAAGATATGAAATAACTAAAAACTTGTTGAAAAATAAACAAGTGATTCAATTATAAATAAAGATTTCTACACATAGAAGTAATCATCAACTTAAAGTGCCCTCTTTGGGGATTGTAATAGAAATCCATCTGGATTCATGAGCTTAATTCTAAACATTTCTTCACAAAAAAGAAAGAAATCTTTAACATCAATATTTATGGAACATGTCCACAAAAAATCTAGCTGTCAACACAGAATATTGCATTGTTGTATTTCTTTTCACAGTTTATGAACTTACATTCATATGTTGTTGAAGTATTATTAAATAAATATATTTATAAAGGATTTTTGAATTGTTGCTATTTTTAGAATATTTTTTTAATAAATCTCACGTACCCCTTGGCATACCTTCAAGTACCCCCAGGGGCACGCGTACCCCTATTTGAGAACCACTGTTCTATATGTTATAGTTATTTGAATGACTCTTACCATAATATGTTACGTCAACATACCAGGCACCTTCTCAGTGGGTTATTTATGCCTCATATAACGTACACTTATTCAGCCTGTTGTTCACTATTCTTTATTTATTTTAAACTGCCTTTCAAATGTCTATTCTTGGTGTTGGGTTTTATCAAATACATTTCCCCCAAAAACGAGACTTATACTCCAGTGCGACTTATATATGTTTTTTTCCTTCTTTATTATGCATTTTTGGCAAGTGCGACTTATACTCCGGATCAACTTATACTCCGAAAAATACGGTATATACATCGGTATCGGTTGATATCAGAATCTGTAATTAAGAGTTGAACAATATCGGATATCGGCAAAAAAGCCACTATCGGACATCTCTCGTTTTTATCGTTTGCCATCACATGCTTCATTTGTTGAATTCTGACCTGCCCTCCGTCTCTTCGGTCCCAGCCTGCCACGAGGAGATGTGCCGACAGCTCATCCCTGTAGAGATACGAGTAGTTCTTCACCATGGTGGCGGCGGCGCCGACCCGGGGGTCCTCCCCTATCTCTGCACTGCCCAGAATTAAGGTACACAGATATCTCTAATTATATTCTCATGTGTGGTGCAACTTGGTGATATTTATCATTCATTTGATGTCGGCCGCCCCAAAATGTCGAAGACCGCCACAAACACATTTTTGATCTACCTGTGAAGGCGTATCTGGTGCCGTAGCAGCTCAGCAATGGCCTGTGCGTCCGCCGCCGAGCCCGACAAAGCACAGTAGATCTTTTGGTGGAGAGGGTACAACTTGTTCATCACCGGGTTCACCACTGCGTCCCTTGGGAGGGTAAGAGCAATATTTCCTATTTTTAGTAAACCCTACTCCAGTAGCTCTCAAACTTTACCACCATCATGACCAACATTAAAATACAGTAGCGTAGTAGCCCTAAGTGTTCGTTAAAAACAAGGCAGGGGTTTTATTTAACAAGTGTATTTTTTTCATTTTTGGCCACACAGTTTGAACAGGAACACAGTATTTGAATATAGCAAAAATAAAACACTGTACTTTAATTAAGTGATTCTTTGGCCTACCTTTTGATGGTACCACAGTTTGAGAATCCCTGCCCTACTGGAAACACACTTTTGTGCGTGTGTGTGTGTAGGTGTGTGTTTGCAGCTTTAATGCTAATGACTTTTGTGTGTCCACCAATGACGTGCGGTGAGGTTTATAGCTGGTGAGGCACTGACGTAATCAGAATCAGAAATATACAGTATGCGCTCTGCGCAGATTGTTTGCCATTTGATTGGCAGCAGTTTACGGGTTATGTTTCATTTCTACATTCTTTACACCAGTGGTCACCAAACTTTTTGAAACCAAGAGCTACTTCTTGGATACGGATTAATGCGAAGGGCTACCAGTTTGACACACACTTAAATAACTTGCCAGAAATAGCCAATTTTCTCAATTTACCTTTATTAAATAAATCTATATATTTATTTAAAAAAAGGGTATTTCTGTCTGTCATCCCGTCGTACATTTTTTTTCCTTTTACGGAAGGTTTTTTGTAGAGAATAAATGATTAAAAAAAACACACTTAATTGAACAGTTTAAAAGAGGAGAAAACACTTAAAAAATGAAAATTTAATTTTGAAACAGTTTTTTTTAAATTTCGACTCTTTAAAATTCAACCGAAAAAAATGAAGAGAAAAACTAGCGAATTCAAATCTTTTTGAAAAAAAAATAAATAATAATAATTAATGGATCATTAGTAATTTTAATATATTAAGATTAATTTTAGAATTTTGATGACATGTTTTAAATAGGTCAAAATCCAATCTGCACTTTGTTAGAATATATAACAAATTGGACCAAGCTATATTTCTAACAAAGACAATCATTATTTCTTCAAAATTTTCCAGAACAAAAATTTTAAAAGACATTCAAAAGACTTTGAAATAAGATTTAAATTGGATTCTACAGATTTTCTATTTGCCAGAATAATTTTTTTGAATTTTAATCATAATAAGTTTGAAGAAATATTTCACAAATATTCTTCGTCGAAAAAACAGAAGCTAAAATGAAGAATTAAATTAAAACGTATTTATTATTCTTTACAATGATAATAAAAAATACTTGAACATTGATTTAAATTGTCAGGAAAGAAGAGGAAGGAATTTAAAAAAGTAAAAAGGTATATGTGTTTAAAAATCGTAGAATCATTTTTAAGGTTGTATTTTTTCTTTCAAATTGTCTTTCTTAAAGTTATAAGAAGCAAAGTAAAAAAATGAATGAATTTATTTAAACAAGAAGTCCAAGTCTTTAATTTATTTTCTTGGATTTTCAATTTCTATTTGAGTTTTGTCTCTCTTAGAACAAAAAATGTTGAGCAAAGCGAGACCAGCTTGCTAGTAAATAAATACAATTAAAAAAAATAGAGGCAGCTCACTGGTAAGTGCTGCTATTTGAGCTATTTTTAGAACAGGCCAGAGGGCGACTCATCTGGTCCTTACGGGCTACCTGGTGCCCGCGGGCACCGCGTTGGTGACCCCTACTTTACACATACGAACTGTGGCACACAAAATGTGCATTTCATTAAAAACGAAACAAAAATAACGTAATCGCCGGCTAACCTTTACTTATAAATGAAGTCCATGCCGGTCCTTCTGGATAAAAATATCCGTCACTTTCTGGTAAAAGTCCTCCTTCACTTCCTTCAGTTTTAAAAGTCTTGTAAGAGGTCAACATAGTTGCCACGATTAGCAGAGCTCATACTCTCACCATTTCCACAAAATGCCAGCTGCTGTTTGGCGAGGAAGCAGGTCGCATTGATGACATCTTTTAAAATCTCTCAGTTCTCTTTTACCTTAGCATTGTGGACGCTGATGTTGAGTCGCCGCTGTTCATCCAAAGCCAAGTCTATCCTCATCCCAAACGTTTTGAGCGCAATTTAGCTTTGAATATGAGCAGCCGACCACTCATGTTTGGTGAGGCTTCTTTGCCAATTCTTTAGGTCACAAAATCCCATTTGAGTCCACACAGTTCCACGGGTTGAAAAAGGAAGGCAAGGAAAGCAGAAAAGGCGGGTTCTTGCAGAACATCCACAAAGCCAGTCTTTTCACGTATACCACTCCGTTTGGAAAGAGCGAATAACTTTCCGTCCTGCTGATTGAAACAAACCATTCAGCTCCGGTGTTGGTCTTCCTTCAGTAATTGTCTCCTGCTCCGCTTGAAAGTCCACTTTGGAAAACTGAGTGCGGAAATGTAGTCATCCATGTTGAAAGTCGGAGTGCAAGAGACGGAAAAAATAAGTCGCTGCGGCACTTACCCGCTGAGGCCACTGTATGTCTGGGATCATGAGCGCCCCTATCGTGAGGCACGAGAACTGTTTGCCTCACCTTAGACTTTTTTCTCTGCCGTTTTGAACGCTCAGCAGCACACCAGACAAGAACGCGCTCTGACGGCACGGCAGGCCGAGAAGTTTACGAGGGATTGCAAAAATTCAATGATTTTGAAGAAAAAATAATCCAAATTGGTAAAGCTAAATTAAAATAAAACATTTTAAATTACAATTATTTTATCATTACATATTCTATTTATTTGTATGATCACACTGCCTCCCCTGACCGCACCCTGTCTCGATCAGAGCGTGTGTGTCTCCAAGAAGCGCTGTTTTTTCATTTTTTTTCTTACACAACATAGCTCTTGTCCATATATATATATCCTGTATAAAAATTAAAAACTCGGTAGCGAGACAGGAAGACACAAATGTTAGCAAAGGTGAGAATTAACGCGCTACATTTACGCCGTCACATTTTTGGATAGACGATGAGGTGGCGACTTGTCCAGGGTGTACCCCGCCTACCACCCAGCTGAGATAGGCTCCACACTGCAAAAAGTCAGTGTTCAAAAACAAGAAAAAATGTTTTAAAAATTGTGTGGCCGGGGGGTGTATATTGTAGTGTCCTGGAAGAGTTAGTGCTGCTAGAGATTCTGGGTATTTGTCCTGGTTGTGTTTATGTTGCGTTACGGTGTGGATGTTCTCCCAAAATGTGTGTCATTCTTGTTTGGTGTGGGTTCACAGTGTGGCGCATATTTTTAACAGTGTTAAAGTTGTTTATACGGCCACCCTCAGTGTGACCTGTATGGCTGTTGACCAAGTATACGTTGCATTCACTTGTGTGTGTAAAATGCCGCAGATATTACGTGACTGGGCCAGCACGTAAAGGCAGTGCCTTTAAGGTTTAATGGTGCTCTGTACTTCTCCCTACGTCCGTGTACACAGCGATATTTTAAAAAGTCATGAATTTTACTTTTTCAAACAGATACTGATAATTTATAAACCGATCCCAATAATTTCCGATGTTTCATTTTAAAGCATCGGGCTGCCAATATTATCGGACATCTACATTTTACAAAATTTTACTGTAAAATTGTGTTGTTGTTGTTTTTTTAAACAACATTTTACGGTAAGTGGAAAAACAGTACCAATGTTTTTTTTTGGGGGGGGGGACAAAAATGTTTGTGGAAAACGGAATGATATGAAACGGACAATAAAGAAAAATGTAATGGAGAGGTGTATATTGTAGCGTCCCGGAAGAGTTAGTGCTGCAGTGAAGCATATTTGTTCTGTTGCGTTTATGTTGTGTTACGGTGCGGATGTTCTCCCAAAATGTGTTTGTCATTCTTGTTTGGTGTGGGTTCACAGTGTGGCGCATATTTGCAACAGTGGTAAAGTTGTTTATACGGCCACCCTAATGTGTGACCTGTCTGGCTGTTGACCAAGTATGCCCTGCATTCACTTGTGTGTGCTTCAAAAGCTGTAGATGTACTGTGACTGGGCCGGCACGCTGTTTGTGTGGAGGAAAAGACAGGCTGTCCTCACTCAGGTCCGCATGTTAAGGGGTGAAGATTACAGGTGAGAAAGGACGCCAAAGGCAGTGCCTATAATGCACGCCCCCAATATTATTTTCTGGATGGAAATCGGGAGAAATTCAGGAGAATGGTTGCCCCGGGATATTTCCGGGAGGGGCACTGAAATTCGGGAGTCTCCCGGGAAAATCGGGAGGTTTGGCAAGTATGGTGGCGACTTTTCCAGGGTGTACCCCCGCCTTCCGCCCGAATGCAGCTGAGATAGGCTCCAGGCTCCTCCTGCAACCCCAAAAGAGACAAGCGGTAGAAAATGGATGGATGGATGGTATAACTCACCCTGCAGACACACGTGAGTCCGAGCCCAGCACGACGCCGCCATCAAACTCAGCGGCAATGATTGTTGTCTGGAAAATATAAAATACAATTAGCAATTACGTGCGTGTTCGTGCGTGCGTGCGTGTGTGTGTGTGTGTGTGTGTGTGTGTGTGTGTGTGTGTGTGTGTGTGTGTGTGTGTGTGTGTGTGTGTGTGTGTGTGTGTGTGTGTGTGTGTGTGTGTGTGTGGTGTTGTTGCATCATTTTAAGATGACAAAAGTGTCACGTTCGAAGCACATTGTGATGCGCGGGGATGTCCCCTCCAGATGCGGTGGACCAAGGACAAGCAGGAATTGCAGGTAGGAGCTGGTTTTAATACAAAAAAAAAAAATAACACTGGTACAAAAAGACAAAAGAAAGGCGTGCCGAACGCACGGGGAGCTAGGCTAACACTTAGCACTGAGTAGAAGTCCAAACGGCACGTGTTGAGCTCCCGAAAGCTAAGGCGGGACTTAGCAAGTCAAAAAGGACCAGAGAATCAAAAAACGTTGAGTATTGCATAAAGCAAGTGATGAACCCAGACCGAACAAAGGCGGCAGCTTAAAATACAGAAGCAATAATCATAAACAGGTGTGCGTCCAACCGCCAGTGCAGGAGGAACAAATGAGGTAACCATGGAGACAGACTAAACAAGGAAGTGCACAAACTAAGAATCGGAAGAGTCCAAAACAAACCAAGAAAACACACAAAAGGACTCAACAACCAAATAATGTAGGATCCGAGCGGCTGATCCTAACACAAAAGCAGTCAATTGACAACACTAAATTGGCCCTAGTGTGTGAGTGTGAATGTTGTCTGTCTATCTGTGTTGGCCCTGTGATGAGGTGGCGACTTGTCCAGGGTGTAAACCGCCTTCCGCTAGAATGCAGCTGAGATCGGCTCCAGCACCCCAAATAGGAATAAACGGTAGCGGAAAAAAATATTAAAAAATGTATATATATATATATATATATATATATATATATATATATATATATATATATATATATATATATCCCAAAATGGGATGAACGGTAGAAAAACAATAAATAAATACAAATATTTTATATATATATATATATATATATATATATATGTATATGTATATATATATATACATATATATATATATATATATATATGTACATATATATATATACATATATATACGTATACATATATATATACACGTATATATACATACATATATATATACATATATATAAATATACATATATACATATATATGTATATATATTTATATATATATGTATATATATATATATTTATATATATATATATATATTTATATATACGTATATATATATATATATATTTATATATATATATATATATATATATATATATATACGTATATATATATATATATATGTATACATATATATATATATATATATATACATACATATATATATATATATATACATATATATATATATATATATATATATAGCTTTGTTGACAAAGCAAATCAGTGTTATATTAAATACTATGTTGCATTAATAGGGAATTTGGCAATTATTTGGACTTGGGGGCCAAATTTAAAAGAAAAATGTGTCTGGGGGCCAGTGTATCTGTTTTTAGGAACATCAATACAAAACCTCACAATAATGTCTGATTGAATGCTAAAGACCGCCTTAAAAAACAGAATGGAATTAAAATTGTTTTTACTGAATGAGACACATAAAGAATGTGGAATTTACAATATTCACTATGAACGGTAAAACACTAAATATTGACAACATATGACATATTTTACAATCAAGAAAAAACGCAACAATAACGCAACAAACACAGCCAGATAGAACGCAAAGTTAAAAAAACAAACAAAAAAAAAAACACCTACAACCGGATATAAGTGATACATCACTAAGCTATAGAACTTTATTGTGAAAATCTCCTTCCGCGTCTGTCCCTGACACCCACATTTCAGGCTGGCCACTCTGGAAACTGTGAAAACGCTCCCCACCCACACTGTTTGGTGCCTCATTTGAGCTGCTTACTTAATTAATTAGATTACTATAGAAACTAATTAGATGACCATAGTAACTGGTATATCATGCAAAAGTGCAGATTCCAAGCATTGAAAGACTTGTGGTCATTAGAAAACATGAGTGCACATCATAATGGCAGCTACACTTTCCATCTTAAACATCTAAAATAAAATATTTGGGAATGTCCGGCGGGCCAGATTAAAAAGCTTTAAAGGGCCGCATGTGGCCCCGGGGCCTTAGTTTTCCCAGGTGTGAGCTAGAACAGGGTTTTTCAACCTTTTTTGAGCCGAGGCACATTTTTGCGTTGAAAAAATGCAGAGGCACACCACCAGCAGAAATCATTAAAAAACAAAACTCAGTTGACAGTAAAAAATTGTTGTCACAATTGTTGGATATGACTTTAAAGCAGAACCAACAATGTATCACTATAGCTCTTGTCCTAAAGTAGGTGTACTGTCACCACCTGTCACATCACACCCTGACGTATTTGGACTTTTTTGCTGTTTTCCTGTTGTCTTGCGCTCCTATTTTGCTGGCTTTTTCTCTTTTTTTGGTATTTTCCTGTAGCAGTTTCATGTCTTCCTTTGACCGATATTTCCCGCATCTACTTTGTTTTAGCAATCAAGAATATTTATGTTGTTTGTATCCTTCTTTGTGGGGACATTATTGATAGTCATGTCATGTTCGGATATACATTGTGGAGGCCATCTTTGCTCCGCAGTAAGTCTTTGCTGTCGTCCAGCATTCAGTTTTTTTTACTTTGTAGCCAGTTCTTTTTTTGTTTCGTTCTGCATAGCCTTCCCTAAGCTCCAATGCCTTTTCTTAGGGGCACTCGCCTTTTGTATATTTTTTGGTTTAAGCATTAGACACCTTTTTACCTGCACGCTGCCTCCCGCTGTTTCCCACATCTACAAAGCAATTCGCTACCTGCTGCAACCTACTGATATGGAAGAGTATTACAAGGTTACTCTGCCGAGCTCTAGACCAGTGGTTCTCAACCTTTTTCCTGTGAACATTTTTTTAATTCAAGTTCCCCCTAATCAGAGCAAAGCATTTTTGGTTGAAAAAAAGAGATAAAGAAGTAAAATACAGCACTATGTCTTCAGTTTCTGATTTATTAAATTGTATAACAGTGCAAAACATTGCTCATTTTGTAGTGGTCTTTCTTGAACTATTTGGAAAAAAGATATAAAAAAAACTAAAAACGTGTTGAAAAATAAACAAGTGATATAATTATAAATAAAGATTTGAAGATTTCTACACATAGAAGTAATCATCAACTTAAAGTGCCCTCTTTGGGGATTGTAATAGAGATCCACCTGGATTCATGAACTGCATTCTAAAGGTTTTCTTCACAAAAATGAACTCTTTAACATCAATATTTATGGAACATGTCCACAAAAAAAATCTAGATGTCAACACTAAATATTGTATTGTTGTATTTTTTTTCACAGTTTATGAACTTACATTCATATTTTGTCGAAGTATCATTCAATAAATATATTTATAAAGGATTTTTGAATTGTTGCTATTTTTAGATTTTTTTTTTTTTTTTAAATATCACGTACTCTTTGGCATACCTTCAAGTACCCCCGGGGTACGTGTACCCCCATTTGAGAACCACCACACTGACACTCAACAACAACACATCATTTGCAGACTAGAATTACTGGTTTGTAAAAAAACATTTTTAACCTACATCAGTGAAATTAGATAATCTCCCACAGCACACCTGACTGTATCTTACGGCACACTAGTGTGTCGCGGTACAGTGGTTCAAAAACACTGAGCTAGAAGATGTGGTTTGTTGTTCTTTTCCCCCAATCGACACATAGGTGTATATTCAGAGGTGGGTAGTAACGCGCTACATTTACTCCGTTACATTGACTTGAGTAACTTTTGGGATGAATTGTACTTCTACGAGTAGTTTTTATGCAACATACTTTTACTTTTACTTGAGTATATTTATAGAGAAGAAACGCTACTTTTACTCCGCTCCATTTATCTTCATTCAGCTCGTTACTCGCTACTTATTTTTTATCGATCTGTTAATGTTTGTTTTGGTTTATGACAGAGCTTCAAAGTAGGATCTACGCATGTCTGCGTTTCACCAATCACATGCAGTCACTGGTGACGTTTGACCAATCAAACAGAGCCAGGCGGTCACATGACCCGACTTAAACAAGTTGAAAAACGTATTGGGGTGTTACCATTTAGTGGTCAATTGTACGGAATATGTACTGTACTGTGCAATCTAATAATAAAAGTTTCAATCAATCAATCAATCAAAAGTGTAAAGGAAAAAAGACACTTTTTATTTCAACCGTACTTCCCGTCAAAAGCCTAAAGACTGATCACACAGTTCCTGTCTTCACAATAAAAGTGCCGCTCCATTGCGCCTGCGCCAACAAAATAAGAGTCTCCCAAAGCCAGCGCAAACAGGCTAGCAAGATACGGAGTTTGCCGCCAATGTATATTTCTTGTAAAGTGTATAAAAACAAATATGGAAGCTGGACAAATAAGATGCCAAAAACCAACGACTTTCATGTGGTATTAGAGAAAGAAGAGGAACTTTTTTCTCCTCCATTTGAAAACTTGGACGTTATCAGCAATACTGTCTGATTCCAATCAATGCAAGTCATCAGAATCAGGTAATACGCCAACTTATATTCTTGTCTTCATGAAAGATAGGAATCTATATATTAAACATGCATGTATGTTCATTAAAACACCTTCAACATGTCAACAAAAAAGGCAAAATAAATAAATATAAATTATATATACTGTATATATAAATGTATGTATGCATATATATATATATATATATATATATATATATATATATATATATATATATATATATATATACAGAGGTGGGTAGAGTAGCCAGAAATTGTACTCAAGTAAGAGTACTGTTACTTTAGAGATTTATTACTCAAGTAAAAGTAAGGAGTAGTCACCCAAATATTTACTTGAGTAAAAGTAAAAAGTATGTTGTGAAAAAAATACTCAAGTACTGAGTAACCTCATTACGGCAACAAATAATGCACAAAAACATAAAAATAGCAGTGAGCAAATTCAGAGCCAGGAATATCTCTTAAGCAACTAGAACAATAATATATGTTAAATAATAGTACATTAAAATAAAAATAAAATTAAGGCACATTGAGCCACAATAACTTAACAGCACCATAAGCTCAGTAGGCATTGATTGATTGATTGATTGATTGATTGATTGATTGATTGATTGAAACTTTTATTAGTAGATTGCACAGTACAGTACATATTCCGTACAATTGACAACTAAATGGTAACACCCCAATAAGTTTTTCAACGTTAATCATTTATTTTATAAATGACCAAGTTGAGGTGATCTACCTCATATATACATGTACATACACACACATATCATATATATATATACATACATATACATATGCATATATACATTTATATATACAGTATATATAATTTATATTTATTTATTTTGCCGTTTTTGTTGACATTTTAAAGGTGTTTTACTGAATATACATGCATGTTTAACATATAGATTCCTATCTTTCATGAAGACAAGAATATAAGTTGGTGTATTACCTGATTCTGATGACTTGCATTGATTGGAATCAGACAGTATTGCTGATAACGTCCAAGTTTTCAAATGGAGGAGAAAAAAAGTTCCTCTTCTTTCTCTAATACCACATGAAAGTTGTTGGTTTTGGGCATCTTATTTGTCCAGCTTCCATATTTGTTTTTATACACTTTACAAGAAATACATTGGCGGCAAACTCCGTATCTTGCTAGCTTGTTTGCGCTGGCTTTGGGAGACTCTTATTTTGTTAGCGCAGCCGCGATGGAGCGGCACTTTTATTGTGAAGACAGGAACTGTGTGATCAGTCTTTAGGCTTTTGACGGGAAGTACGGTTGAAATAAAAAGTGTCTTTTTTCTTTTACACGTTAGATTGATTGATTGAAACTTTTATTATTAGATTGCACAGTACAGTACATATTCCGTACAATTGACCACTAAATAGTAACACCCCAATACGTTTTTCAACTTGTTTAAGTCGGGTCATGTGACCGCTTGGCTCTGTTTGATTGGTCCAACGTCACCAATGACTGCATGTGATTGGTGAAACGCAGACATGCGTAGATCCTACTTTGAAGCTCTGTCATTAACCAAAACAAACATTAACAGATCGATAAAAAAAAGTAGCGAGTAGCGAGCTGAATGAAGATAAATGGAACGGAGTAAAAGTAGCGTTTCTTCTATATAAATATACTCAAGTAAAAGTAAAAGTATGTTGCATAAAAACTACTCTTAGAAGTACAATTTATCCCAAAAGTTACTCAAGTCAATGTAACGGAGTAAATGTAGCGCGTTACTACCCACCTCTGTATATATATATATATATATATATATATATATATATATATATGTATATATATATATATATATATATATATATATATATATATATGATATGTGTGTGTATGTACATGTATATATGAGGTAGATCACCTCGACTTGGTCATTTATAAAATAATTGATTAACGTTGAAAAACTTATTGGGGTGTTACCATTTAGTTGTCAATTGTACGGAATATGTACTGTACTGTACAATCTACTAATACAAGTTTCAATCAATCAATCAATCAATCAATCAATGCCTACTGAGCCTATGGTGCTGTTAAGTTATTGTGGCTCAATGTGCCTTAATTTTTTTTATTTTAATGTACTATTATTTAACATATATTATTTTTTTAGTTTCTTAAGAGATATTCCTGGCTCTGAATTTGCTCATTGCTATTTTTATGTTTTTGTGCATTATTTGTTGCCGTAATGAGGTTACTCGGTACTTGAGTAGTTTTTTCACAACATACTTTTTACTTTTACTCAAGTAAATATTTGGGTGACTACTCCTTACTTTTACTTGAGTAATAAATCTCTAAAGTAACAGTACTCTTACTTGAGTACAATTTCTGGCTACTCTACCCACCTCTGTGTATATTATCCATCCATTTTTTTTTACCGCATGTCCCTTTTTGGGTCCCAGGGGGTCGCTGGAGCCTATCTCAGCTACAATCGGGCGGAAGGCGGGTTACACCCTGGACAAGTCGCCACCTCATCACATGGCCAACACATATAGACAGACAACATTCAAACACTAGGGCCAATTTTAGTGTTGCCATGCAATGAAAGTGAAATAGGAAAGGAATATTATTTACAAAGGACATGAAAACGCACCTTTGCTGGAGGGAATTAGCACGTCGGGCCCGAGCGACGCAGCACGTTTTATGCAATAATGCTAATTTGTCTAATTTTACGCGCATTTGAGTGTTTTTGTGTTGTTGTTGTTGTTTACTTACTCCGGTTTTCACCTCCTCTGAGTTTTGCTCCAACATGGCGAAAGACGAGCAGCCTGCGGTCTCAAACCTTCTTCGGCCCGGGCGAGAGAGACGGGCAGGTATTGTCGATTCAAATCAAAAGTGAAAGTAAAGCGCCACGGACGCAGATACGGCGGTTTTTTGTTTTTATTATTATTATTATGTATCGCCGTTTTAAATGTCAAACATCGGACTGTCATGCACAGTTTAAAGTCAGTGAGTTGATCGAAGCGTCCTGCCTCATATTTCAAGACGAAAACGAAAGCTGAGTTTGCGGTTAAAATCAGTCCTCTTAAAAAAGCACGACGATCGCTCCAGGAAATGCGAATGGGATTTTTGGCTGCCACTTTTTCATGAAAAACTATAGTGTAATAATCCCATAGTCTTTATAGCAGTGGTCCCCAACTGCTATTTTTTTTTTTTAATTAAATCAACATAAAAAACACAATATACACTTACAATCAGTGCACCAACCGCAAAAACCTCCCTTTTTCATGACAAAGAAGACAAAAAAAAAAAAAGGACCCCCACCCCCCCGGGCCGCGGGACAAATTATTAAGCGTTGACCGGTCCGCGGATACAAAAAGGTTGGGGACCACTGCTTTATAGGCAACATATTTTGCATCCAGAAAGAGATTCGTTTTTACTCGTATCGAAATGTTTCTAAATTTGGCCCGAATCAGTTTATTTAGGAACCAGCCCGTTGCAAAGTAATCCCCACTTTTTGATTTTTTAACCTTCCTCTTGTGTTGGATTTCTGTTACCATCTCATATGTTAACGCAGGGGAAGGGAACCTATGGCTCGGGAGCCAGATGACTGCATCTGTCTCTCGGATAAATCTGAGATGGCATTGCTTAACACGATAAGTAATGAATAAATCCACTTGTTATCACAGTGTTAATAATAATCCATCCATCCATTTCCTACCGCTTATTACCTTTTGGGGTCGCGGGCGCCTGTCTCAGCTACAATCGGGCGGAAGGCGATTCAAAATATAAAACATTCTCATGCATTTTTAATCCATCTATCAGTTTTCTACCGCACCTGGTCAAGAAGTTGCGTTAATGGTAAGAAGTTATTTATTATTGGTTAGTGTGGGGCTTGCCCTCCTGGGGGTTCTGCAGACCCCCAAGCACCGACATGAGTGCCTGTTTCAGGGTTACAGTATTGTTTTATTTTTCAATAAGTCTCTCAGTTGCTTTCCAGCAATTGTCTTTTTCTCTTTCGTTTTCGCTCGCGCTCTGGCTCCAACCCCAACCCCGTCTCTCCTCCTGGCTGCTGCTTATAACAGAGCGACAGGTGATTGGATAACAAGGCCCAGGTGGGCCGTCTACACACCTGTCGCTTATTCAGAGGCCGGTCCTGGCAACACCCCAGTTCACTGCAGGCCGGCAGGCCACGCCCCTTCCACAGTTAGCTTCAGAATAACAATATTATTACAAGGAATAAGAGACCTATTATACTCTAGAAATGTTGGTCTTACTTAAAAATGCACGCGTTTAGTTGTGTTCAGTGTTTAAAAAAATATTATATGGCTCTTACGGAAATACATTTTAAAATATTTGGCTTTTTGGCTCTCTCAGCCTAAAAGGTTCCCGACCCCTGTGTTAACGGGTCAGTTTTGACCCATGTCTTAAATCAGCTGCAAAATACCCTAACATCCATCCATCCATCATCTTCCGCTTATCCGAGGTCGGGTCGCGGGGGCAGCAGCCTAAGCAGGGAAGCCCAGACTTCCCTATCTACAGCCACTTCGTCTAGCTCTTCCCGGGGGATCCCGAGGCGTTCCCAGGCCAGCCGGGAGACATAGTCTTCCCAACGTGTCCTGGGTCTTCCCCGTGGCCTCCTACCAGCTGGACGTGCCCTAAACACATCCCTAGGGAGGCGTTCGGGTGGCATCCTGACCAGATGCCCGAACCACCTCATCTGGCTCCTCTCGATGTGGAGGAGCAGCGGCTTTACGTTGAGTTCCTCCCGGATGGCAAAGCTTCTCACCCTATCTCTAAGGGAGAGCCCCGCCACACGGCGGAGGAAACTCATTTCGGCCGCTTGTACCCGTGATCTTATCCTTTCGGTCATGACCCAAAGCTCAATATCCTAACGACAATTATTTATCATCCAATTTGTTTCTCATCTCTTGCTTACCTAATTGTTAGGGTTCCTTATCCATGAAAATATTGGTTGTAATATTTTTGGTGGGCCTTTTTTTGTCAGTATACCCATCGATTTCAATTTAAAAAATGGTAAAATGAGCCTTAAGAGAATCGTATAAATAAATAAAAAGTTGTTGTGTTACCTGACTATTACTAAGGGGTATTAGAACACATCTCTTAATACAATTTTCCATCCATTTTCTACCGCTTATTCCCTTTTGGGGTCAATGGGGGCGCTGGTGCCTATCTCAGCTACAATCGGGCGGAAGGCAGTGTACACCCTGGAAAAGTCGCCAACTCATCGCAGGGCCAACACAGATAGACAGACAACATTCACACACTAGGGCCAATTTAGTGTTGCCAATCAACCTATCCCCAGGTGCATGTCTTTGGAAGTGGGAGGAAGCCGGAGTACCCCGAGGGAACCCATGCATTCACGGGAAGGACATGCGTGGAAAGATCCGAGCCCGAGATTGAACCCTGACTACTCAGGACCTTCGTATTGTGAGGCAGACGCACTAACCCCTCTTCCACCGTGAAGCCCAATTAATTAATTAATACAATTTTAATTTCATGTAATGCTTTTTTTTTTTTTTTTTACTAAAATGAATTCATGGGAAATAATAATCTGATGGTGTCAGGAAATGCAGTTGGTGGGGTGACCCCGGGATGCAGAGAGAGGAGGTGATGTGCTGGAATCTGACAGTGGCAAATAAAACTCTCGGGATTAATGATCCGAAGGAATGAAATTAAAGGCCTACTGAAATGAGATTTTCTTATTTAAACGGGGATAGCAGGTCCATTCTATGTGTCATACTTGATCATTTTCGCGATATTGCCATATTTTTGCTGAAAGGATTTAATAGAGAACATCCACGATAAAGTTCGCAACTTTTGGTGCTGATAAAAAAGCCTCGCCTTTACCGGAAGTTGCAGACGATGACGTCACAAGGGTGGGGGCTCCTCACGTCCTCACATTGTTTTTAATGGGAGCCTCCAGCAGCAAGAAATATTCAGACCGAGAAAACGACAATTTCCCCATTAATTTGAGCGAGGATGAAAGACTCGTGGATGATGATATTGATAGTGAAGGACTAGAAAAACAAAAAAAGGCAATTGCATTGGGACGGATTCAGATGTTTTTAGACACATTTACTAGGATAATTCTGGCAAATCCCTTATCTTTCTATTGTGTTGCTAGTGTTTTAGTGAGATTAAATAGTACCTGATAGTCAGAGGGGTGTGCACACGGGTGTCTTGAGACCAGTCTCTGAGGGAAGTCGACGGCAGCTGCATGGACAGCGCAAGCTCAGTTGATCTCCGGTAAGAGGCGACTTTTTACCACAATTTTCTCACCGAAACCTGCCGGTTGACAAGTGGTCGGGAACCATGTTCGCTTGACCACTCTGATCCATAGTAAAGCTTCACCTCCGGGAATTTTAAACAAGGAATCACCGTGTGTTTGTGTGGCTAAAGGCTAAAGCTTCCCACCTCCATCTTTCTACTTTGACATCTCCAATGTTAATTGAACAAATTGCAAAAGATTCAGCAACACAGATGTCCAGAATACTGTTTAATTGCGCGATGAAAAGAGACGACTTTTAGCCGTAAGTGGTGCTGCGCTAATATGTCCTGACAGTCCGTGATGTCACGCGCACGCGTCATCATTCCGCGACGTTTTCAACAAGGAACTCCGCGGGAAATTTAAAATTGCAATTTAGTAAACTAAACCGGCCGTATTGGCATGTGTTGCAATGTTAATATTTCATCATTGATATATAAACTATCAGACTGCGTGGTCGGTAGTAGTGGGTTTCAGTAGGCCTTTAAGAACACCACACAGGAAAAAAACAACACACAAAACGGTCACCCAGATCATGACAGATACTGTAGATTAGTTCTCCGTTTATTTTGAGTATTCCCCACCCAATTACAAAAGTAATTCACACTTATTCATGTGAAATGATTCATTTAATTTTTTAATCAAATTTGAATTTAATTTATGCATTTTTTTCTTTACTAAAACAAATTCCTGGGTAATACTTGGTTTAATTTTACTGTTAGTTAATCAGCCGAGCAATAACACCAGGCGCCACACCAAGAAGTGTGTAAATGTGACCTTTTATATATTCTTATCAAAGACGAAGCGGGAAGTGTCTAAAAATAAGTTAACACCAAAAAAAATTTGTCATTCTTTAATTTACATTTTACATGTGCTTTTCCACACAAAATGTGCCCTCTCCCATCACAGTTCCTGATCTAAGGAACGGCAGCAGGTGGCGTGACCCCCAGGATGCAGAGACAGTAGGCGACGTGCTGGGTAAGTCCCAATGAACTGAATCTCAAACCGGCAAATAAAACCCTCCTGATTAGTGATCCGAAACAGGTGACCACTCTGATAAAGGAACAGAATTAAGAACACTACAGATATAAACACTAAATACAGGGAAAACTACACAAAAACGGTCACCCAGATCTTGAATGATAGATCAATCAGCATTTTTATTATTAAAAGTCATTCATAGAAATGCATGAAGTGTGTAAATGTGAGCTTATATTCTTACCAAAGACGAAGCGAGATGGGGATAAAAATAAGTTAACAGTAAAAAAATATGTCATTCATTAATTGACATTGTACTTTTTTTTTTCCACACAAAACTTGCCCTCTGCATCACAGTGCCTGATCTGGTGAGAGGCAGCCCTAAGGGACGACAGTAGGTGACGTGACCCCAGGATGCAGAGACAGGAGGCGACGTGCTGGTAAGTCACAATGAACTGAATCTGACACCGGCAAATAAAGCCCTTCTGATTAGTGATCCGAAGCAGGTGACTCCTCTGGTGAAGCAAAATTAAGAACACTAGACAGGGAGAAATACTAAATACAGGAAAAACTACACAAAAACGGTCTCCCAGATCATGGAATGATGTTCATTTTCAGTTTATTTTGAGTATCCTCACCCAATTACAAAAGTAATTCACATCTTTTTATGTAAAATTAGTCATTTGATTTTTTTTTTTTATCAAACATGAAATTAATATGATGCATTTTAATTACTAAAATGAATTCATAGAAATGTATGAAGTGTGTAAATGTGAGCTTATATTCTTATCAAATACGAAGCAGGAAGGGGCTAAAAATAAGTTAACAGTACAAAAAAAAAAATAATATGTCATTCATTAATTGACATTTTACATGTTTTTTCACACAAAACCTGCCCTTTCCATCACAGTGCCTGATGTGGTGAGAGGCAGCCCTAAGGGACAGAAGAAGATGGCGTGACCCCAGGATGCAGAGACAGGAGGCGACGTGCTGGTAAGTCACAATGAACTGAATCTGACACCGGCAAATAAAGCCCTTCTGATTAGTGATCCGAAGCAGGTGACTCCACTGGTGGAAGAAAATTAAGAACACTAGACAGGGAGAAACACTAAATACAGGAAAAACTACACAAAAACGGTCCCTCAGATCATAAATGACGGATTCATTCTGAGTTTATTGTGAGTATTCTCACCCCATTACAAAAGTAATTCACACTTTTTTATGTTAAATGAGTCATGTAATTTTTATATATATATATATATATAAAACGTGAATTTAATATGAATATGAAAAAAAAATCAGTCTGAGCCTGGGCCCCTGGAGCGGGGTTCCAGACTGAGGCCGAGGGCTAAAAGACCTCATAGCCATAGCACACAAAATATGCATACTATATTACTGTATTGCATACCATATTGTGCATACTATATTTATATATGTATACATATATGTATATGTGTATATATATATATATATATATGTTTGCATATATATATATTAATATACATACATATACATATATGTATATATATAAATACATATGTTTGCATATATTTATATGGACACACACACATATATATGTATATATATGTATATATATATATATATATATATTGTACAAAAAATGTGTATGGTGTGTTTATTAGATTACTGTATATACTTGTGTATTGTAGACACAACCCTAAAGAACTGTACTGTGTGTATACGTCTACCATTATAGTGGACAAGTCTTGCTGATGACGATGTGTTCTCTGACCGGAACATCAGCTCGGTCAATATTTTCTCACAAACTACTCCCTGAGTCTAAATATTCATCATCAGTATTTGGAACATTTGGACGTCCGCTACTTTAGTTTTCTCATCCCCCTGTCCATTTTTCCTAAGACCAATCGTTCAAGGCAGATGGCCGCCCCACCCTTAGGTTCCCTCACTGCAAAAAGTCAGTGTTCAAAAACAAGAAAAAAAAAATTGCAAAAATGAGGGGTATTTTATTTGAACTAAGTAAAATTATCTACCAACAGAAGTAGAAAATTTGGCTTGTCAAGACTTTCCAAAACAAGTCAAATTAGCAAACCTCAATGAACCCAAAAATACCTTAAAATAAGTATATTCTCACTAATAACTTTCTTGGTAGAAAAAAAATTAATATATTGAAAAATATTCTTGGATGAAGTAAATGCTAGTGCCATTATCTTGACATAATGATATGCGCTCAGCATTACATTTCTTGAAACCAGAAAACTTATACTAAAAACTAATTTATTCTTCTTAATGGGAAGGCCACAAGGCAAGCGCTTGTTACTCTTGGTGTCTATTAGCCGCTCAGGCAAATGGTACAGTCTAAAAATGCATTTTT
Source organism: Nerophis ophidion (assembly GCF_033978795.1). Taxonomy (NCBI): domain Eukaryota; kingdom Metazoa; phylum Chordata; class Actinopteri; order Syngnathiformes; family Syngnathidae; genus Nerophis; species Nerophis ophidion. The sequence goes on along the minus strand of NC_084614.1, from coordinate 17,857,603 downwards.
CCATCGACAACATGACATCATCGCGCCAAGTGCGTGCTCTTTCAGTCAAATAGTGCGCATATACACAGCCCGGCCCCCGGGCAAAATTGTTTTAGTTGTAATTTTGAAAAATCTATCTGAATGTGCATGAACTATTTCTGTTCAAAAGTGTTTGAAATGTTAAATGTTTAAATTTTAACTGTCAGTTTACTGTACTGTGCCAACTGTACTCCTACTATAGGAGTACATATTTTCTATTGTTTCAATGAAAATAAAACAGCAAAGTCCATTTGGCTGTCATCTATTTAATTATGAGACACAATTGTGTCAAAATCCAGATTTTTTTTTCATGCTTGAAATGAAAAAATATTACTTTAAAAAAGTAGTTTTATGCTTGTGAGTGTTGATGACACAGCTTTGCAACAGTTGATATTCTAGTTTCAAGCATGTTTTACTCAATATAGGTCATCAAATCTCAGCAACAAGCTGTAATATCTTACTGATATCATATAGGACCAAAACCCTTAAAACAAGTAAAACATCCATCCATCCATCCATCTTCTTCCGCTTATCCGAGGTTGGGTCGCGGGGGCAACAGCCTAAGTAAGGAAACCCAAACTTCCCTCTCCCCAGCCACTTCGTCTAGCTCTTCCCGGGGGATCCCGAGGCGTTCCCAAGCCAGCCGGGAGACATAGTCTTCCCAACGTGTCCTGGGTCTTCCCCGTGGCCTCCTAGCGGTTGGACGTGCCCTAAACACCTCCCTAGGGAGGCGTTCGGGTGGCATCCTGACCAGATGCCCGAACCACCTCATCTGGCTCCTCTCGATGTGAAGGACCAGCGGCTTTACTTTGAGTTCCTCCCGGATGGCAGAGCTTCTCACCCTATCTCTAAGGGAGAGCCCCGCCACACGACGGAGGAAACTCATTTCGGCCGCTTGTACCCGTAATCTTATCCTTTCGGTCATGACCCAAAGCTCATGACCATAGGTGAGGATGGGAACGTAGATCGACCGGTAAATTGAGAGCTTTGCCTTCCGGCTCAGCTCCTTCTTCACCACAACGGATCGGTACAACGTCCGCATTACTGAAGACGCCGCACCAATCCACCTGTCGATTTCACGATCCACTCTTCCCTCACTCGTAAACAAGACTCCTAGGTACTTGAACTCCTCCACTTGGGGCAGGGTCTCCTCCCCAACCCGGAGATGGCCTTCAACCTTTTTCCGGGCGAGAACCATGGACTCGGACTTGGAGGTGCTGATTCTCATTCCGGTCGCTTCACACTCGGCTGCGAACCGATCCAGTGAGAGCTGAAGATCCCGGTCAGATGAGACCATCAGGACCACATCATCTGCAAAAAGCAGAGACCTAATCCTGCGGTCACCAAACCGGAACCCCTCAATGCCTTAACTGCGCCTAGAAATTCTGTCCATAAAAGTTATGAACAGAATCGGTGACAAAGGACAGCTTTGGCGGAGTCCAACCCTCACTGGAAATGTGTTTGACTTACAAGCTGTGACACTGATCGTACAGGGAGCGGACCGCCACAATAAGACAGTCCGGTACCCCATACTCTCTGAGCACTCCCCACAGGACTTCCCGAGGGACACGGTCGAATACCTTCTCCAAGTCCACAAAGCACATGTAGACTGGTTGGGCAAACTCCCATGCACCCTCAAGAACCCTGCGGAGAGTATAGAGCTGGTCCACAGTTCCACGACCAGGACGAAAACCACACTGTTCCTCCTGAATCCGAGGTTCGACTATCCGACGTAGCCTCCTCTCCAGTACACCTGAATAAACCTTACCGGGAAGGCTGAGGAGTGTGATCCCACGATAGTTGGAACACACCCTCCGGTCCCCCTTCTTAAAGAGAGGAACCTCCACCCCGGTCTGCCAATCCAGAGGTACCGCCCCCGATGTCCACGCAATGCTGCAGAGTCTTGTCAACCCAAAAAAAACATGGACAAGTAAAACACGCTAACATAAAATCTGCTTAGTGAGAAGAATTATCTTATCAGACAGAAAATGAGCAAATATCACCTTTATTTCAGATATTCATCTTACTTAGATTTCAGTTTTTGCAGTGTAGTTCATACCAACCTACCACTAGGTTTACATTTAGAGAGAGGGAAGCTTTTAATCCACTAAATCCGTCTCGATATCTAATTATTCAGATTGTATTTCAAGGTTGCATCTTGATAATCATACCATACATCAGTGGTCAAGACCAGAAGTATGCGACCGATGTGAAATCCTCAGCCATGAGGGGTGTGCGAAATCTACTGAGCATACCATAGCAATAGACTTAGCTTGAAAGCCTTTATAAAAATGTTGAAAGAATGTGATTCTTTTACAGAGCTGTCAATCTCATTGTAGATCACCAGGCTTATACAGGCTATACCAGGCCTGGGCAATTATTTTGACTCGGGGGGCCAAATTTAGAGAAAAAAATGTGTATTATTTCTAGAAACACGAATACAAAACCTCTCAGTAATGTCTGATTGAGTCCTAAACATGTTATGGCAGACTGCCGTAAAAACGGAATAGTATTTCAATTTTTTTTACTGAATTAGACATCCAGAATGTACATGAAAATAAAGAATGTGGGATTTACAATATCAACTATGAACAGTAAAACACTGAATATTGAGAACATATGAACGTCACACCCCCTCTCCATCCACATATTTTACAATCAATAAAAATGCAACAAACACAGCAACATATGAACTTAAAGGGTAAAAAACAACACCTACTATCTGATACATAAATGATAAATGGGTTGTACTTGTATAGCGCTTTTCTACCTTCAAGGTACTCAAAGCGCTTTGACACTACTTCCACATTCACCCATTCACACACACATTCACACACTGATGGAGGGAGCTGCCATGCAAGGCGCCAACCAGCACCCATCAGGAGCAAGGGTGAAGTGTCTTGCTCAGGACACAACGGATGTGACATCTGATGTATCACTAAGCTTTAGAACTTTGTTGGAAAAATCTCCTTCCGGGTTTGTTCCTATAGTGAATGGATATTGGGTGGGTAGATTTTGAAATGAATTGTACTGTATTTTGTATATTATTGATAATGTATATTTTAACTGGGGGTCCCTATCCATGAACTGTGCGTTTCTAGGGATCCCCTTTTTGCAGACTCTAATGTTAACGAAAGAAACAAGACGGTGATACAAAATTATGTGTGTGTATAAAGAGGGACAAGTGGTAGCAAAGTGATGGATGGATAGAAGTCTACTTTTCTAACCCACAAGTGGCCCAAGAAGAATACATGGAGCAGTCGGCTGAAGCAGAAAGCAAATCTCCAACTCATTAGATTAGATTAGATTAGATAGTACTTTATTTATTCCGTCAGGAGAGTTCCTTCAGGAAAATTACAATTTTCAGCACAATCCCATTCAAGATCAGACAAACATTAAAGGGAGACAGAACAGGATCGCTGACGAGTCTGCCGGCTTCCAGCGCCCCTTACAAAAAAAGATGAGATACAGGTAAACAAGGGGGAGGGGGGGGGAAATAGAAGATTAAAATAAAATAAAAAAATCGGTCTTAGCCTGGGCCCTGGAGAGGGGGTGCAGACTGAGGCCAAGGGAAAAAAACAACAACTCATAGCCATAGTACACACCCCTCTTACATGTGTGTAAGAGGGAAACATCAAACATCAAAGAACACATAGAACATTAAAGACATTAAAGCAGCAGATACAACCAGACACTTCTACATACAGCTATGAATAAAAAGTAAAAGAAACATATCCACTGTGGTGGCCTCTGCGGTGTTCCACGCCATCGTCCGCTGGGGTGGAGGGAGGATGGCCAGAGACAGGAGCAGACCCAACAAGGCAACCAGGACAGCCGACTCCACTCCCGGCCAGTGTCCAGTCCGCATGGATGAGCGATGATACGTCCAAGGAGACTGAGGTGTCCGACACCTGCTCACCCAGCCAAGACACCGCGAAGCCTCTCCGTCCCAGCGCTCAGTGCTCGCTCCGCAGCCCTGTCCCCTCATCCGCATCTCCTCCAGTCCCTCCAAAGCGACTCCGGTGTGGCAGAGACTCAGCAGCTGGTCTCCATGGCCAAAAGGCTCCCGGGAGGCAGATCCAGAAGTCCACAAAAAAAGCACCACAGAGGTCACGAAAGTGACACCCTTTGTCACACAGTCCCAAAGGGTCCCGGACCAAAAGGCAAAAAAATATAATAACACATGAAAACAAGAGGGAAACACAAAAGGATGATACAAGAACACAGAGCTCCTGCCTACAGCAGCCACTACAGCAGCGCCATCTTGGGAAAAAAAAAAAAAAAAAAAAAAAAAAAAAGGTTCTCAAAGTGTGTTGACGTCCCTCAGCGATGGAGACATCTCTCAGTCTTCCAGCGCACAAAGCATCCTGGAGGAAGAAGATGATTCAGCACATTACCAACAAAAACGCCTGAATCCAAGTTGAACATCATCTTCACACAAAGTCCCAAAAACACTTAGAGGTGCAAAGAGTCCATGTGAGCTAACTCACTGTGTGCATCTCACTCAGCGTTGAGAAATCCCTACTCAGCGGTCTTGGCTGTGGGACAAACCATGAGTCGGTTATTCACGCAAAGTAAAAATCTCACACTCACATCAGATCTTTCAGGTGTGACTTAGAAACATCAAAGAGCAGCGTGCTGCTCTTCTACTTCCTGACTAAGATACGTTCTTCATGAGTCAGCATACATGAATGTCACACTTGATGTCTCATTTGGCTGATCATCATCATGAGGACTCATGTCAAAAGTGTGATATGCCACACATTGTATTGCGTGCCCTTACAGGAGGGTCACGTCACACCCGATGGAGGGAAGCACGGTTTTTTATTGTTAAGGCTAAACTTGTAACAGAACCGACAGCAGAACCTGGTCCTGATCGTCGACTTCAGAAAGCACCACTCCAGCCACGCTCCACTCTTCATCAACGGCAGAGCGGTGGAGATGGTAAGTAGCACCAAGTATCTGGGGGTGCAGATAACTGACCTAACCTGGTCCCTACACACCGGAGCTCTTGTAAAAAGAGCTCAGCAGCGCATGCACTTTTTGCGTGGCATGAAAAGAGCACAGCTCCCTCCCCGCATTCTCAGCACATTCTACAGAGGCACTATAGAGAGCCTACTGACCAATTGTATCTCTGTCTGGACCGGAGTCTGCAGTGCCTCAGACTGTAAATCTCTCCAGAGAGTGGTGAGGACGGCGGGAAAGATCATAAGGACTCCTCTTCCTCCTATCCAGGAGATTGCAAAAAGCCGCTGCCTGACCAGGGCTCAGGCAATCCCCCACCAAGGACTGTTTTCACTGCTGGACTATAGAAAGAGGTTCCGCAGCCTCCGTAGCAGAACCTCCAGGTTCTGTAACAGCTTCTTCCCTCTTGAACCATAATAATCCCCTCAATTCCTTCCAAAAATGGATTAACTGGCTGGACTATAAAGACAATATAACATACATTCATAAACTTGGATGCATATGTAAAAGTGCAATATATTTATCTGTGCATAAATCTATTTATTTATATCTGCACCTTATTGCTTTTTTATCCTGCACTACCATGAGCTAATGCAACGAAATTTCGTTCTTATCTGTACTGTAAAGTTAAAATTTGAATGACACTAAAAAGGAAGTCTGAGTCCAAGTCTAAAAATTGTAACAAACATCTCCATCAGACCTTCATGTGAGTGATGCTTCACCACGGCTTTGTTTTTTTGTGGCTCCAAGAAAAGATGTTTTACTTACCAGTTGGATCGTACTTGGCTGAAATGAAAGAGAAACAAGGTGACATGGAGAGAGAGTGTGAGAGTGTGCGCTCTGTCTCTGTGGATCTTTGAGTGTTTGGCTGGAAGTCAACAAAAACATGGCTGGATGAACGCATCAACTCAGCCTCGACCAAATGCACCTTGTCTGTTTCTGTGACGCCTGACCATGACGGTGATGATGGCCGCCAGGACGGCCACCACAGCGAGGACCGCCGCTGTGGCAGCGAAGGTGACGCTCAAGTTCGCTGTTGAAAGCAAAAAGCACAAGTGGAGTGACAAAGCATGAAGAGGAAACCGTCATGACTACTTTGCATGCAGACGTCAAGCGTTGTAATGGTGACATGGATCGACTTGTGATGTGAAACATCTCCAACCAAAAGTGTATTTCTCACCTCCATGGCTTGCGTTGCTCAGGATGCTTCTTCTCTCCAGCTTGGTGACCAAGTCCTCCTTGACGCCAGACAGCTGAAACACACATTCGTACTTGCCCTCCACGTCGGCCGTCACCTCCACTTTCAAGTGCACCGACAACTGGAAGGTTCCGTCGTGGTTGGGGAGTATCTCTCCGTGCTCCACGTCCTCAAAGATCTGCTCGCCGTCTTTCCTCCAAAACAGATCGGCAGCGTCGGGGTAGAAACCTGTCGCCATGCAGCTGACCGGAGAGGACGGCGTCTTCTGGAAGAGGAACACCTTTGGAAGCTCTGCACAGGAAGTGATGTCACGTGTGAACAGCAGACAACGTGGGGAGAAGGTGTGGATGGAGAGAAAGAGAAAAAGAGTATAAAGAGACAGAGTGTAATGTCAGTAATGGTCCTATAGGGGGCGTGAAAGTACATGGTGTGCTTCTACCTGTTCTCATTAGGACCTCCTTCCCATAGTTCACATACTTCTTCAAGTACTTAGGACATAGCTGTGTGTAGTAATGCTTCATGTCCTCTAGTAGATGTTTGTCCTGGTCCCACTTGAGTTTAGAGGGGAAAGCTTGTTGTCTTGATGCGGTCCACGTCCATGTCTTCATGTCCAATGATATGAAATCTTCTCCATCATAACCTAACTGATACCAGCCTTTAACTTCATCAGTCTCATCATTCCATTCACATCCAGTCATCTTCTGGAGAATGTGAACACCTGAGACACAAAGTGTTGTAAAGCAGAGTGAAACACACACAGTATTCTGTTAGGTTATTATGGGATGGACTGATACAAGTATCAGTGCAGTAATATGTGTTTTTACCATAGTATGAAAGGAGTACATCGAAAATATTTGATTAATCGAAAGTTCAACATAAACAAACCTTCAGTTTGGTTGAAACGCTTCTTAAGAATTTCAATGTCCTGTTTGTAAACATATCCGTCACCAAAATTGATGTGTGTTTCGCTCTCCCAGTATTTTGGATCCTCTGCTGTGATTTTGTTCATCCAGTCCTGTTTGGCTTCAGTTTTCTTGCTGTTGCTGTCATAACGAACAATCTGAACTCCATCAACATAACCGACACTCACAAACTCTGGGAAGTTTGGAACTTGAGAGGATGCAGTGTGGAAATAATTCAGTGTATGAATCACTGAAAGAAGATCAAAACGAGAAACATGTTTATTATTTTGTTTTATGTTCAACAATCTTGCACTGTGATGTTTCAGGTCATTCAGTCTTCAGTCGGGTCTACATCAAACACTGCAAGATATCACAGTCAAACTCACATGGTGTTCTATGACAAATACAACACATTAATAATATTAACCATCTTTTTTAGTAGCCATCTGTTGACAGTTTGTACATTTTGAATTTTTTTTTCTTTTTTTCTACAATGCAGGTTGAAAAATTTCACGTAAAACAGGGGTCTCTGACACGCGGCCCGACGCTATTTTGCGGCCCCCATCTTAATATGAAAGTCTAACATTAGTGCGGCCCGCGAGTTTTATATGAACGCCGCTTGACAGCGTTGTGTTATTCGGCTCTAAAATGGCTCTTTCAACGTTCAAGGTTGCCTACCCCTGCGTTAGTGGAAAAGCGGCAAATGACTGGAAGCGACAGAGATGTTGCCATGGAAACGAGGGGTTTCTTCACATCGCAACACCTGTCCGTCAGTGATAACAGTCCCCGATAATCTCGACCAATACAAACCGTTATTTGTAGAGATGTCTTATAATTTTGGAATGCCGATATTATTATTAGATTGTAATATCGGAAATTATCGGTATCACTTTCAAAAAGTAAAATGTATGACTTTTTAAAACGCTGCTGTACGGAGTGGTACACGGACGTAGGGGGAAGTACAGAGCGCAAATAAACCTTAAAGGCACTGCTTTTGCGTGCCGGCCCAGTCACATAATATCTACAGCTTTTCACACACGCACAAGTGAATGCAAGGCGTACTTAGTCAACAGCCATACAGGTCACACCGAGGGTGGCCGCATAAACAACTTTAACACTGTTACAAATATGCGCCACACTGTGAACCCACACCAAACAAGAATGACAAAACAATTCGGGAGAACATCCGCACCGTAACACAGCATAAAAATGACAGAACACATACCTAACGTTACAATATTTTCTTTTCTTGCGGCCCAGCCTCACCCAGACTCTGCATCCAGTGGCCCCCAGGTGAATTGGGTTTGAGACCCCTGACGTAAAACAAAGTTGAACACAACCTGTTCCCGACTATTTATTGTCGACTCTTACTGACATCTTGTGGCGAGATGATGTTACTACACTTTGTTTTCTGCCATTGGCACACAAAGTCAAATGAAAATGAAAGGTTTTTTTTGTATATTTGAACTGACTTTTTCATTTTATACATATTTACATAGTTGATGTATCTCAGTAGTCTCAGTCTAAAGATGATAAAGTCAGAGAAAGTATTCGACGTTTAAGCAGTTGAACAAAAATGAAAGCTAATAAGGAGGGGATTCATGTCAGCTAGACGTAAACAATCTCAACAGTAAAACAAAAGACATATTTTGTGCAGTGATTAAAAACAGTATAAAATAATGTCTTTGAAAAAAACCGCGATGACGTAAATAACGACGTTGAATAAGATAAGAATGACGAATTAATAACAAACAGAAGTCCAATATGTGAAAACGCAAAGAGGATCTATAAATATTGTTTGTAAACTCATCGAAAAAAAGTGGACTTACCAGAAGCAACACTGTGAATTGGCACGACCAAAATAAACCAGGAAAACGCATACATTGTGTTGAATCTGAGAACAACCAAATTCGAATTTTTGTCAAAAATGTTTTGCTTCTAAGGAAAATATCGAGGCTGTTTACATATTGCTAAAAGGCTCCCTCCAACTCCGAATTAACAAGCGGTAGAAAACCCGAATTAAGGGTGATCATGCCCTTTTAGATTCGTTTTCTGGTAAATCACGTGACCGGACTAGTTCGAACCTGTAGGACGAGTTTGCGGCAGAACTTCCTCATCAGTTTTTTTTGTTTTTTTTTTACTGTTCACAAACGTCCTCATACAATAATAATAATAATGCCTGAACTTCAGAATAAACGTATTTCGTCTTAAAAAAAATGCACTTGCTTTTCAAAGTTGTAACATCCGCCATCCTACCGTGAATTGATTAACCTGCACCCCGACTTAAAGAAGTTGAAAAGCTTGCTCGGGTGTTACTATTTAGTGGTCAATTGTGCGGAGAATATGTACTGCACTGTGGAATATATATATATATATATATATATATATATATATATATATATATATATATATATATATATATATATATATATATATATATATATATATAAACATTACGTAACGCTTGTTTCAAGAAATGACTGTCGGCCATCTGGTGTGTGTACGTGGAACTGCACCTTTGAAGACCGGCAGAACTGCACCTTTGAAGACCGGCAGCCGTGGAAAATAAACGTTTGTTTCACCCCCCCTAAATAGTGTAGTTTAGGAGGGAAACATCACTTAACTTCTTAAAAAGCATCGTCGACTGGGTTTTTCGGTTATTTTTGAACCAGCGTAACCGGAAGTTGACGCTGTGGCGCAGCTGAGTGCGAAAGTGAAAGCACTAATCGTGTTGGGGAAAACCAAAGAGCTCACTCACTATTACCGGGACACGAGTGGAGCGATCATGACCTGCCTTTGGTCTCTTTGGAGTCTTTCTTTGCTTACTTTTGCTTGCTTCGGTCGAGGTATGTGTTTGGTTTGCTCAATACTAATCGCCTAAGCATAAGAACTGTTGCTTTCCGTTTATTTGTCTGCAAAACATTTACAATTGTCTTCGCAGATTTGCAGTGAAACACACGCCAAATTACGCTTATATAATATCACTTTTTTTAATCCTGTTTTGACGTGATCGCACACTCGCTTTTAATGCCGTGAAAACTGCAAATTTTGCTTTGCATGTTCCTGAATGGAGTGGCGCGCCCCCGTGTGGCTCAGGGAAGCATCGCAATCGAAATGTTTTGATCGATTAATTGATTGATTGATTGATTGATTGATTGATTTCAAATCAATCGATCTAAACATGAAAGTCTCAATTCAATGATTTGAAACTCTCATTAGTAGATTGCACAGTTCAGTACATATTCCGTACAATTGAACACTAAATGGTAACACCCGAATAAGTTTTTCAACTTGTTTAGGTCGGGGTCCACGTTAATCAATTCATTGAAACAACCTGGATGCAAACCTGGGCAAATTAAGGCCAAGGGGCCACATGCGTCCCGTTAAGCTTTTCAACCTGGCCCACCGGACATTCCCAAATATTTTTTTTTAGATCTTTAAGACGGAAAGTGTAGCTGCCATTATGATGTGCAGTGATGTTTTCTAATGACCGGAAGTCTTGAACTATACAAAGTATTTCAATGGTTAGAATCTGTGCTTTTGCTTGATATACTCGTTACTATGGTCATCTAATTAGTTACTATGGTCATTTAAGGAGGCACCAAGCAGTGTGAGTGGGGAGTGTTTCCACAGAGTGGTTCCAGAGCCTGAAATGTGGCTGTCAGGGACAGACGCGGAAGGAGATTTTTACATTAAAGTTCTAAAGCTTAGTGATGTATCACATGTATCAGATAGTAGGTGTTTGTTTTTTCGGTGCAGTGGAAGAGTGTCCGTGCGCAACCCGGGGGTCCCTGGTTCAATCCCTACGTAGTACCAACCTCGTCACGTCCATTGTAAATGGGTTATACTTGTAAAGCGCTTTTCTACCTTCAAGGTACTCAAAGCGCTTTGACACTACTTCCGCATTCACCCATTCACACACTGATGGAGGGAGCTGCCATGCAAGACACTTCACCCTTGCTCCTGATGGGTGCTGGTTAGCGCCTTGCATGGCAGCTCCCTCCAACAGTGTGTGAATGTGTGTGTGAATGGGTGAATGTGGAAGTAGTGTCAAAGCGCTTTGAGTACCTTGAAGGTAGAAAAGCGCTATACAAGTACAACCCATAAGTTCATATTTTGCTGTGTTTTTTGCATTTTTATTGATTGTAAAATATGTGGATGGAGGGGGGGTGTGACGTTCATATGTTGTCAATATTCAGTGTTTTACCCTCCATAGTTAATAATGTAAATCCCACATTTGTTTATTTTCATGTACATTCTGGGTGTCTCATTCAGTAAAAAAAATTTGAAATACTATTCCGTTTTTATGGCGGTCTGTAATAACGTTTTTAGGACTCAATCAGACATTATTGAGAGGTTTTGTATTAGTGTTTCTAAAAATAATACCGGCCCCCCAGACACATTTTTTTCTCTAAATTTGGCACCCCGGGTCAAAATAATTGACCTGGGGCCTCATTTATCGGGCAAAAAGTGGGTCGGCAGGGGTTAAATGTGCGTAAGTAACTTTCCCCGAAAACGTTGGTATTTCTAGAAAAAAAAAATATATACGTAAAATGTTTTTTCGACCGTGTGTAGAGCTCGCACAAAGTTTTTCCAGACACGCTAGAAGGTAGAAAAGCGCTATACAAGTACAACCCATAAGTTCATATTTTGCTGTGTTTGTTGCATTTTTATTGATTGTAAAATATGTGGATGGAGGGGGGGTGTGACGTTCATATGTTGTCAATATTCAGTGTTTTACCCTCCATAGTTAATAATGTAAATCCCACATTTGTTTATTTTCATGTACATTCTGGGTGTCTCATTCAGTAAAAAAAATTTGAAATACTATTCCGTTTTTATGGCGGTCTGTAATAACGTTTTTAGGACTCAATCAGACATTATTGAGAGGTTTTGTATTAGTGTTTCTAAAAATAATACCGGCCCCCCAGACACATTTTTTTCTCTAAATTTGGCACCCCGGGTCAAAATAATTGACCTGGGGCCTCATTTATCGGGCAAAAAGTGGGTCGGCAGGGGTTAAATGTGCGTAAGTAACTTTCCCCGAAAACGTTGGTATTTCTAGAAAAAAAAAATATATACGTAAAATGTTTTTTCGACCGTGTGTAGAGCTCGCACAAAGTTTTTCCAGACACGCTAGAAGGTAGAAAAGCGCTATACAAGTACAACCCATAAGTTCATATTTTGCTGTGTTTGTTGCATTTTTATTGATTGTAAAATATGTGGATGGAGGGGGGGTGTGACGTTCATATTTTGTCAATATTCAGTGTTTTACCCTCCATAGTTAATAATGTAAATCCCACATTTGTTTATTTTCATGTACATTCTGGGTGTCTCATTCAGTAAAAAAAATTTGAAATACTATTCCGTTTTTATGGCGGTCTGTAATAATGTTTTTAGGACTCAATCAGACATTATTGAGAGGTTTTGTATTAGTGTTTCTAAAAATAATACCGGCCCCCCAGACACATTTTTTTCTCTAAATTTGGCACCCCGGGTCAAAATAATTGACCTGGGGCCTCATTTATCGGGCAAAAAGTGGGTCGGCAGGGGTTAAATGTGCGTAAGTAACTTTCCCCGAAAACGTTGGTATTTCTAGAAAAAAAAAATATATACGTAAAATGTTTTTTCGACCGTGTGTAGAGCTCGCACAAAGTTTTTCCAGACACGCTAGAAGGTAGAAAAGCGCTATACAAGTACAACCCATAAGTTCATATTTTGCTGTGTTTGTTGCATTTTTATTGATTGTAAAATATGTGGATGGAGGGGGGGTGTGACGTTCATATTTTGTCAATATTCAGTGTTTTACCCTCCATAGTTAATAATGTAAATCCCACATTTGTTTATTTTCATGTACATTCTGGGTGTCTCATTCAGTAAAAAAAATTTGAAATACTATTCCGTTTTTATGGCGGTCTGTAATAATGTTTTTAGGACTCAATCAGACATTATTGAGAGGTTTTGTATTAGTGTTTCTAAAAATAATACCGGCCCCCCAGACACATTTTTTTCTCTAAATTTGGCACCCCGGGTCAAAATAATTGACCTGGGGCCTCATTTATCGGGCAAAAAGTGGGTCGGCAGGGGTTAAATGTGCGTAAGTAACTTTCCCCGAAAACGTTGGTATTTCTAGAAAAAAAAAATATATACGTAAAATGTTTTTTCGACCGTGTGTAGAGCTCGCACAAAGTTTTTCCAGACACGCTAGAAGGTAGAAAAGCGCTATACAAGTACAACCCATAAGTTCATATTTTGCTGTGTTTGTTGCATTTTTATTGATTGTAAAATATGTGGATGGAGGGGGGGTGTGACGTTCATATTTTGTCAATATTCAGTGTTTTACCCTCCATAGTTAATAATGTAAATCCCACATTTGTTTATTTTCATGTACATTCTGGGTGTCTCATTCAGTAAAAAAAATTTGAAATACCATTCCGTTTTTATGGCGGTCTGTAATAACGTTTTTAGGACTCAATCAGACATTATTGAGAGGTTTTGTATTAGTGTTTCTAAAAATAATACCGGCCCCCAGACACGTTTTTTTCTCTAAATTTGGCCCTTGAGTCAAAATAATTGACCTGGGGCCTCATTTATCGGGCAAAAAGTGGGTCGGCGGGGTCAAATGTGCGTAAGTAACTTTCCCCGAAAACGTTGGAATTTCGAGAAAAAAAATATATATACGTAAAATGTTTTTTCGACCGTGCGTAGAGCTCGCACAAAGTTTTTCCAGACACGCTAGGAGGTAGAAAAGCGCTATACAAGTACAACCCATAAGTTCATATTTTGCTGTGTTTGTTGCATTTTTATTGATTTTAAAATATGTTGATGGAGGGGGGGTGTGACGTTCATATGTTGTCAATATTCAGTGTTTTACCCTCCATAGTTAATAATGTAAATCCCACATTTGTTTATTTTCATGTACATTCTGGGTGTCTCATTCAGTAAAAAAAATTTGAAATACCATTCCGTTTTTATGGCGGTCTGTAATAACGTTTTTAGGACTCAATCAGACATTATTGAGAGGTTTTGTATTAGTGTTTCTAAAAATAATACCGGCCCCCAGACACGTTTTTTTCTCTAAATTTGGCCCTTGAGTCAAAATAATTGACCTGGGGCCTCATTTATCGGGCAAAAAGTGGGTCGGCGGGGTCAAATGTGCGTAAGTAACTTTCCCCGAAAACGTTGGAATTTCGAGAAAAAAAATATATATACGTAAAATGTTTTTTCGACCGTGCGTAGAGCTCGCACAAAGTTTTTCCAGACACGCTAGGAGGTAGAAAAGCGCTATACAAGTACAACCCATAAGTTCATATTTTGCTGTGTTTGTTGCATTTTTATTGATTTTAAAATATGTTGATGGAGGGGGGGTGTGACGTTCATATGTTGTCAATATTCAGTGTTTTACCCTACATAGTTAATAATGTAAATCCCACATTTGTTTATTTTCATGTACATTCTGGGTGTCTCATTCAGTAAAAAAAAATTTGAAATACCATTCTGTTTTTATGGCGGTCTGTAATAACGTTTTTAGGACTCAATCAGACATTATTGAGAGGTTTTGTATTAGTGTTTCTAAAAATAATACCGGCCCCCAGACACATTTTTTTCTCTAAATTTGGCACCCCGGGTCAAAATAATTGACCTGGGGCCTCATTTATCGGGCAAAAAGTGGGTCGGCAGGGGTTAAATGTGCGTAAGTAACTTTCCCCGAAAATATATACGTAAATTGTTGTGTACCCTACGCACTTTTTCGACCGTGCGTAGAGCTCGCACAAAGTTTTTCCAGACACACTAGAAGGCGTCAACAAGAAATAAAGCTCATACATATGAAAATCACATAAGCACTAAAATTAGACATGTCCGATAATTGCTTTTTTGACGATATTCAGATATTTTCCAACTCTTAATTACCGATACCGATATATACAGTCATGAAATTAACACATCATTATGCCTAATTTTGTTATGATACATTAAACAATGTAACAAGGTTGTAGGAGCCTAAATACTGTTTAAGTTCATTTACATTTTATGGAAGATGCTTTATGTTTATTCAGACAAAAGGGGACTATATACTTTATTTGCATGATAAGAAAATGTATACATTGAATGCTTAGAGTAATTATATAAAGCTCACTTTAATTGTAATTATTACATTTGTCAAAATGATTTGACGACGTAACTGTTTTAAGTGCATAAATGGCGGAAGGATCTTTGTGGAAAGCGGGGTTTTTGGACGCATGGTGTTATGGGTAATTGGTGTCAGGTGCGGTGGAATCGAGCCACACAGTTTTTTTGACCTCACTCATACTTATTCTCATTCACACTTTTTCTAACTCGTACTGCAACAAACTCTCTTTATTTTGTCATTCATTTGTTCCCACATCGTGACTGTTTTATGTTTTGAATTACTGATATCAGAAGTAAACTATACAAATGAAGAAGAAAGTCTGGAGTTTGTTTTGTTGTTGCCGCAGCAAGCGGAGTGAATGTGATAGTAGAGGAGCGTCAAGCTTAAGACTACTTTAGGAATCTACAAAGGTTTTCCAAAATAAATCAACTCAAGTTATGGGAAAAAAATTCCAACAATGCCATATTTATTATTGAAGTCACAAAGTGCATTATTTTTTTTTAACTTGCTTCAAAACAGCAGCTTGGAATTTTAGGACATGCTCTCCCTGAGAGAGCATGAGGAGGTTGATGTGGGGGTGGGGTGTGTATTGTAGCGTCCCGGAAGAGTTAGTGCTGCAAGGGGTTCTGGGTATTTGTTCTGTTGTGTTATGGTGCGGATGTTCTCCCGAAATGTGTTTGTCATTCTTGTTTGGTGTGGGTTCACAGTGTGGCGCATATTTGTAACCGTGTTAAAGTTGTTTAGACGGCCGCCCTCACTGTGACCTGTATGGCTGTTGACCAAGTATGCTATGCATTCACTTGTGTGTGTAAAAAGACGTAAATATTATGTGATTTGGCCGGCACGGTTTATTGGCGCTCTGTACTTCTCCCTACGTCCGTGTACACAGCGGCGTTTCAAAAAGTCATAAATGTAACTTTTTGAAACCGATACCGATCATTTCACTTCATTAAATATTCACACGCAGTGTGACTGTTCAAACTGTATGTAATGTTACACTGGCCAAAATCATTAAATTTACATGTTGAATAAAACCTCCACCTTGTTGTTAATGAATATCTAAGCATACCATTATTCTGTGTTTTTGGTCCTTATGGTGGTACTTGGTGAAAATAGTTGGAAAACCACTGAAAAGTGAAGTTTCGGCAGACATATGGGGTGAATGCTACGACACCCCTACAGGGACATGGATGGTTCGCGAAATCTCGCAAAAAAAGTGTTTTGCCTATGTCAGTGAACCGGAAGTAAAACAGACACTAAAATAGGACTCAATAAACTTGTCCCACGGATGATGCTAAATCAGCAATTATCTCTATGGGCTTTTGAATGGTGTTGCTAAAGCAGACTAAAACTGTTACAAATTACATGTTGGCTCACCGCTGAATAAAAGTTTAGCCGATACAAAGTGTAATTGTATCCATGAAACATCAGGCAGTCTAAGTAGTGGTAGTCTCCTCCATCGCTTTGTCAGTTTTACTTCCGGCTCACTGACATAGGCAAAAAACCTTTTGCGAGGATTTCGCTAAAGGTTTTTTCCTGAAATCCAAACTGAAAGGCTTTCAGTTCACACGCTGGCCAGATAACATAAAATATGAGCAAAAGGAACTAATGAAGCTAGCATGATAACAGTGCTTTGCTAACAATAGCATGTTGACATTTAGGATTAGTGAAATACCAAAATATATGACGCTGAGGTGCATACTTATAAAAAACAATACCAATAATTTTAGCTAAAATAATATGTTGTGTACCTAAATATATTACTCTGTAATGTATAGCTTAAATTTTAGCATGGTAGAGTTAGCATTCATAAAATACCAAAATATGACTATAGTTAAAGATTGTCACACCCATGTGGCGAAATTATTCTCTGCATTTGACCCATCCCCCTTGATTCACCCCCCGGGAGGTGAGGGGAGCAGTGAGCAGTAACGGTGGATTGCGTATACCTATTAAATTAACTAATACAGCTAGCCTACTAATGTTAGCATGCTAACAGGTAGCAATCCTCAAGTAACAAAATATTTGATGCTGAGGTGTATACCTGCAAAACTTACAAAACAAAGCTATGATGCTAATATTAGTATATTAAGTACCGTATTTCCTTGAATGTAAAACCTCTTCTCACTCCGGCGCTTACCAAAGGCATGCTGTAAAAGTAAGCATTCGCTAATTATTTTAAAACCCTCTTCTCACTCCGTCACTTACCAAAGGCATGCAGTAAAAATTTGAGTGTGACGTAAGCTTGGACCTTAAATCCTACTGAATAGCTCTTAATCTTCTTCCCTTTATGCGATTTCAAATTACCGGTATTGAAATCAGCCTCCTCCATTATGAAAATGATGACAGGGGAAGTGTCACTCGTGACATCACGAGTTTGACCAGGCGGTAATACTAAGCATGCGCTAATTATTTTGGGAAGCGAGTTTGACCCGGCAGTAATTCAAGGCAGGTGCATACTATATGCCAGGGGTTACCAACCTTTTTGAAACCAAGAGCTACTTCTTGCTTCTTGGATACTGATTAATGCGAAGGGCTACCAGTTTGATAGACAGTTTAAAAAAAATTTGCCAGAAATAGCCAATTTGCTCAATTTACTTTTAATAAATCTCTCTCTCTCTCTCTCTCTATATATATATATATATATATATATATATATATATATTTATATATATATATATATATATATTTATATATATATATATATATATATATATATATATAAAATGGGTATCTCTGTCTGTCATTCCGTCGTACATTTCTTTTCCTTTTACGGAAGATTTTTTGTAGAGAATAAATGATGAAAAAAACACTTAATTAAACGGTTTAAAAAAGGAGAAAACACGAAAAAAATGAAAATTTTATTTTGAAATATGAAACATCTTCAATTTCGACTCATTAAAATTCAAAATTCAATGGAAAAAAATTAGGAGAAAAACTAGCTAATTTGAATCTTTTTGAAAAAATAAAAATAATAATTTATGGAACATCATTAGTAATTTTTCCTGATTAAGATTAATTTTAGAATTTTGATGACATTTTTTAATAGGTTAAAATCCAATCTGCACTTTGTTAGAATACAGTGCCCTCCATAATTATTGGCACCCCTGGTTGAGATGTGTTAAAAGCCTTAAAATAAATTCAGTGTTTATTGCAGAAGAATACTGTCACACTGAAAATTGTAGGAAAATGTAGCCTTCAACTCAAATGAATTGTAAGAAAATAAAAAAATCCCTGACTAAAAAATAATTATTTTTCATTAAATCACCTGTTCCACAATTATTGGCACCCTTAACAATTCCCAGGAAATAAATATAATTGAAGCATTTCTGTCATTTCTACAGTAGTTTACAAAGTTTACCAGAGTACGTAGGAACATTTAATTAGTAATTCATCACTTCCTGTTTCCCTGGGGTATAAATATGACGTGACACCGAGGCCATTTCTCTTATCCACTCTTAAACATGGGAAAGACAAAGGAACACAGCATACAAGTGAGGCAGATGTGCGTCGACCTTCACAGGTCAGGCAGAGGCTACAAGAAGATTGCCACTCAACTGCAGCTGCCCATATCCACTGTGAGAGGAATAATTAAGAAGTTCAAAACAACTGGAACAGTGGTAAATAAGCCTGGACGAGGACCCAAGTTTATTTTGCCACCACGCACAGTGAGGAGGATGGTAAGCGAAATCAAAAGATCTCCAAAGCTCACTGTTACAGAATTACAACAAATGGTAGCATCCTGGGGTCACAAAGTCTCCAAATCAACCATCAGGCGCTGTCTACACGCCAACAAGCTGTTTGGGAGGCATGCACGGAGAAAACCTTTCCTCACTCACAATCATAAACGCAAGCGTCTGGAGTTCGCCAAACGGTATTGGGGCTTCAACTGGGACCGTGTGCTTTGGTCAGATGAGACCAAGATTGAGCTTTTTGGCAACAAACACTCTAAGTGGGTCTGGCGTACCACGAAAGATGCGCATGCTGAAAAGCACCTCATACCCACTGTGAAGTATGGGGGTGGGTCAGTGATGCTGTGGGGCTGTTTCACTTCCAAAGGCCCTGGGAACCTTGTTAGGGTGCATGGCATCATGAATGCTTTGAAATACCAGGACATTTTAAATCAAAATCTGTTGCCCTCTGCCCGAAAGCTGAAGCTGGGTCGTCACTGGGTCTTTCAGCAAGACAATGACCCTAAACATATGGCCAAATCTACACAGAAATGGTTCACCAGACACAAAATCAAGCTCCTCCCATGGCCATCTCAGTCCCCTGACCTCAACCCCATTGAGAACCTGTGGGGTGAGCTGAAAAGGAGAGTACAGAGGAGAGGACCCAGGTCTCTGGATGATTTAGAGAGATTCTGCAAAGAGGAATGGCTGAAAATCCCTCTTTCTGTCTTTGCCCATCTTGTGAAACATTATAGGAGAAGATTAGGTGCTGTTTTGTTGGCAAAAGGGGGTTGTACAAAATATTAACACCAGGGGTGCTAATAATTGTGACACACATTATTTGATGTCAAATAATTATTTCTTTATGTGGGATTTTTTCCCCACTGAATAAATGCACTTGTATTGAAGGTTGGATTTTTCTCTTTTTTTCCATTAAGGTCCCATATTATTTAGAAAAAAAATAAAATAATTGGAAGCTAAAAAACACATCTCAACCAGGGGTGCCAATAATTATGGAGGGCACTGTATATAACAAATTGGACCAAGCTATATTTCTAACAAAGACAAATCATTATTTTTTCTAGATTTCCCAGAACAAAAATTTTAAAAGAAATTCAAAAGACTTTGAAATAAGATTTAAATTTGATTCTACAGATTTTCTAGATTTGCCAGACTATTTTTTTTTTTATTTTAATCATAATAAGTTTGAAGAAATATTTCACAAATATTCTTCGTTGAAAAAAGAGAATCTAAAATGAAGAATTAAATTAAAATGTATTCATTATTCTTTACAATAAAAAAAAATACTTGAACATTGATTTAAATTGTCAAGAAAGAAGAGGAAGGAATTTAAAAGGTAAAAAGGTATATGTGTTTAAAAATCCTAAAATCATTTTTAAGGATATATTTTTTCTCTAAAATTGTCTTTCTGAAAGTTATAAGAAGCAAAGTAAAAAAATAAATACATTTATTTAAACAAGTGAAGACCAAGTCTTTAAAATATTTTCTGGGATTTTCAAATTATATTTGAGTTTTGTCTCTCTTAGAATTAAAAATGTCGAGCAAAGCGAGACCAGCTTGCTAGTAAATAAATAAAATGTAAAAAAAATAGAGGCAGCTCACTGGTAAGTGCTGCTATTTGAGCTATTTTTAGAACAGGCCAGCGGGCGACTCATCTGGTCCTTACGGGCTACCTGGTGCCCGCGGGCACCGCGTTGGTGACCCCTGCTATATGCCCTGCGGCAATTCAAGGAAATACGGTATATGGGGCGGTATAGCTCAGTTGGTTGAGTGGCCGTGCCAGCAACTTGAGGGTTCCAGGTTCGATCCCTGCTGTTGTGTCCTTGGGCAAGACACTTTACCCACCTGCTCCCAGTGCCCACTCACACTGGTTTAAATGTATCTCAGATATGAGGTTTCACTATTTAAAAATGCTTTGAGTCACTAAAGCAGGGGTGTCAAATGTGCGGCCCGCGGGCCGGATCAGGCCCACAAACATGTTGAGTTTGTAAACTATAAAAATTAGCTGACATTTTTTAATAAAATAAAATGCTGTTCTACATGTGTCCACTGGATGTCGCAATAGCACATCTTTGAATTCCCTGACTTCAGAGAGGGCGGAGCTATGTGCTCTGTGTCAACACTTCTGTGTCTAGACACTACGTACTGTACTTATTACATTTATACCCAAATGTTTTTGATTGTCTGTACATGTTTTGTTGTACTTATAACTGGGAGGCATATTTGACTGATGAACATAATCGCATCATTTCTTCAGTAAGTGTAAATGACCACATATACTAATAACCGCAGTATGTCGGTGTAAAAAAATGCAACATGATTTTTACATTTTCAAACAAAGAAAACAATCTGAAGTTGTCTTTATTTTTAAATTATCATGCCGTGATTTTACCAGTCCGGCCCACTTGGGAATAGATTTTCCTCCATGTGGCCTCTGAGCTAAAATTAGTTTGACACCCCTGCACTGGAGAAAAGCGCTATACTTTGTAATAAAAGTCTCAATGTTGACGTTCCAGAAGCCTGCAGCAGCCACTGTCCTGTGCTGGAATGCTGGTTGGTGCCAGACAAAGCTCGAGCTGGAGCTTCCAACAACCAAGAAAAGGTCCTGCTCGACGTGAGGACAGACGGCCATCATGCGGCCAACCAGGACGCTCCACCTGACGGCATCAAGAAAATCTACTCCGTCGGCGGTCCGTGACTTTGTTTCCCCCCCCATTGCCTTCACTGATCACCGCCTGACTTTGTCTTTTGTCTTTTCCGCGGTGCTCAGATCCGGCCGCGACCCTCTGTCACCGCTCGCTCTGCCCGCTCAGCGGCTCCGCCCACAAGCCCGTGTGTGAGCTCAGCTCCTTTCTGCCGCACCCGTCCACCGTCAAATGGGCCGCCTCGCTCACGGAGCCCGCCTTCAGCCCCTTGTACCTGCAAGCCGACTGGATGGCCGCCTCTATCCAGGGGCTGGACGCACAACGGGGCATATCCAATGTCCTGCGTGCCACCACGGGTACCAGCGACCTGGACGGTAATATCTGCTGCGGTCTGTCAGGGTCATAAACTGTGCAGGTGTTTGCTAGTTTTACAAACCCCGTTTCCATATGAGTTGGGAAATTGTGTTAGATGTAAATATAAACGTACGACAATGATTTGCAAATCCTTTTCAACCCATATTCAGTTGAATGCACTACAAAAACAAGATATTTGATTTTCAAACTCATAAACTTTTTTTTTTTTTTTTTTTGCAAATGATTAACCAAAAATTTCATGGCTGCAACACGTGCCAAAGTAGTTGGGAAAGGGCATGTTCACAAACTGTGTTACATCACCATTTCTTTCAACAACCCTCAATAAACATTTGGGAACTGAGGAAACTAATTGTTGAAGCTTTGAAAGTGGAATTCTTTCCCATTCTTTTTTTGTGTAGAGCTTCAGTCGTTCAACAGTCCGGGGTCTACGCTTCATAATACGCCACACATTTTCGATGGGAGACAGGTCTGGACTGCAGGCGGGCCAGGAAAGTACCCGCACTCTTTTACTACGAAGCCAGGCTGTTGTAACATGTGGCTTAGCATTGTTTTCCTGAACTAAGCAGGGGCGTCCATGAAAAAGACGGTGCTTAGATGGCAGCATATGTTGTTCCAAAACCTGTATGTACTTTTCAGCGTTAATGGTGCCTTCACAGATGTGTAAGTTACCCATGCCTTGGGCACTAATGCACCCCCATACCATCACAGATGCTGGCTTTTGAACTTTGTGTCGATAACAGTCTGGATGGTTCACTTCCTCTTTGGTCCGGATGACACGATGTCGAATATTTCCAAAAACAATTTGAAATGTGGACTCGTCAGACCACAGAACACTTTTCCACTTTGCATCAGTCCATCTTAGATGATCTCGGGCCCAGAGAAGCCGACGGCGTTTCTGGATGTTGTTGATAAATGGCTTTCACTTTGCATAGTACAGCTTTAACTTGCACTTACAGATGTAGCGACGAACTGTATTTAGTGACAGTGGTTTACTGAAGTGTTCCTTAGCCCATGTAGTGATATCCTTTAGAGATTGATGTCGGTTTTTGATACAGTGCCGTCTGAGGGATCGAAATTCACGGTCATTCAGTGTTGGTTTCCGGCCATGCCGCTTACGTGGAGTGATTTTTCTAGATTTTCTGAACCTTTTGATGATATTATGGACCGTAGATGTTGAAATCCTTAAATTTCAATGACACTTTGAGAAATGTTGTTCTTAAACTGTTTGACTATTTGCTCACACAGTTGTGGACAAAGGGGTGTACCTCGCCCCATCTTTCCTTGGGAAAGACTGAGCATTTTTATACCCAATCATGGCACCCGCCTGTTCCCAATTAGCCTGCACATCTGTGGGATGTTTGAAATAGTCAAACAGTTTAAGAACAACGTTTCTCAAAGTGCGCATTTGTAAGAAATTTAGGGATTTCAACATCTACGGTCCATAATATCATCAAAATGTTCAGAGAATCTGGAGAAATCACTCCACGTAAGCGGCATGGCCGGAAACTAACATTGAATGACCGGGACCTTCGATCCCTCGGACGGCACTGTATCAAAAACCAACATAAATCTCTAAAGGATATCGCCACATGGCCTCAGGAACACTTCAGAAAACCACTGTTACTAAAAACAGTTGATCGCTACATCTGCAAGTGCAAGTTAAAGCTCTACTATGCAAAGTGAAAGCCATTTATCAACAACATCCAAAAACGCCGCCGGCTTCTCTGGGTTCGAGATCATCTAAGATGGACTGATGCAAAGTGGAAAAGTGTTCTGTGGTCTGAAGAGTTCACATTTCAAATTGTTTTTGGAAATATTAGACATTGTGTCATCCGGACCAAAGAGGAAGTGAACCATCCAGACTGTTATCGACGCAAAGTGCAAAAGCCAGCATCTGTAATGGTATGGGGGTACATTAGTGCCCAAGGCATGGGTAACTTACACATCTGTGAAGGCACCGTTAATGCTGAAAGGTACATACAGGTTTTTAAACAACATACTGTATAAGCGCCGTCTCTTTCATTGACGCCCCTGCTTATTTCAGCAAGACAATGCCAAGCCACCCTCAGCACGTGTTACAATAGCGTGGCTTCGTAGTAAAAGAGTGCGGGTACTTTACTGGCCCGCCTGCAATCCAGACCTGTCTGCCATCGAAAATGTGTGGCGCATTATGAAGCGTAAAATACGACAGCGGAGACCTCGGCCTGTTGAACGACTGAAGCTCTACATAAAACAAGAATGGGAAAGAATTCCACTTTCAAAGCTTCAACAATTAGTTTCCTCAGTTCCCAAAAGTTTATTGAGTGTTGTTAAAAGAAAAGGTGATGTAACACAGTGGTGAACATGCCCTTTCCCAACTACTTCGGCACGTGTTGCAGCCATGAAATTCTAAGTTAATTATTATTTGCGGAAAAAAAAAATAAAGTTTATGAGTTTGAACATCAAATATTTTGTCTTCGTAGTGCATTCAACTGAATATGGGTTGAAAATGATTCGCAAATCATTGTAGTCTGTTTATATTTATATCTAACACAATTTCCCAACTCATGGAAGCAGGGTTTGTTTTAAAAAAAAAAAGCCTTCTAGACAAAAAATAACACCCACATAATTACCATTAAAAGCCGCTTATTTCCTAAAACTAACTTACTTCCACAAACAAATCTCCTGTCCAAAGGCAAAACCTAGTAACTCACTTCTAGCTGATTGTGACAAAACAAAGGAAAACCAATCTATCTTGATGCTGTCTTACAAAGATCTACAAAGTCATCAAACGTATAGATGTTTTCTTGAGCTTTCATTTTCTTGCCGATTGAGCCATGGATTTAATCTGCTATCATGAACGTGTGCCCTTTCTCCAGATATTTTATCACAATCTCGGGTGGGCCCCATCCTGCGTTTGCACATTGGGCAAGAGCCGTGTACAGCGTCCAGTTTTTATTTTGACCTCCACAGTTATCTGCCCAAAAGAGTATGCGAGGGGAAGAATCAAGAACAATACATTTAATGAAGGTGCTTGCAACGTCCTGGGCCAATCTTTCAAATACCCCCTCGTGCCATAATATCACATCATCAGGTTGACCGTCGGCCCCCATTCGTGCAAACGTCTCATTAAAGACAATAAGGCGACTGACAAAGAAGCTCCGATTGGTCCCTTGAGATACTAGGTTCTTCTGTTGTATCTACGCGGTTATGTGGTAGTTGCTAGGTCCTGCCATACGCGTAACAGCTTACTTACAGAACAAATTACAATATCGCATACAC
This sequence comes from Nerophis ophidion, assembly GCF_033978795.1. Taxonomy (NCBI): domain Eukaryota; kingdom Metazoa; phylum Chordata; class Actinopteri; order Syngnathiformes; family Syngnathidae; genus Nerophis; species Nerophis ophidion. Next base: position 17,832,416 of record NC_084614.1, on the reverse strand, counting down.
TAATGTAAAGCATATCACCTAGGAACTCCAAAATTATTATCAGCTCAGTTTTGACCAAAATTGAGTTACTGGCTTTTGCCTTTGGACGGGAGAAATTAGGGCCACAAAAAGCCCAGTCAGTCGTTTTATCCCGCGCTTTTTTTTAACGCGATCGCCTCCTTGTCTCCCTCCTTAGTGGTCCTCAGCGTGACCACCACAACGGTCGCAGTGAAGGCGGGACTCGGCGAGCAGGTGCTGCTGGACTGCCAGTTCTGGGCCGACCGCGCTTCGCCACTGTCCGGTTTTGCCATCGAGTGGCGCCGGCAGTTCAGAGGCAGCGGCGAAATGATTCTGGCTTACGATGGCAAAGCCGACCGGCTGTCCGACACGCCGGAGGACGGCGCCATGGTAGACTTTGCCGGCCTGCACCGGAACGGGAATGCTTCTCTCATCATCCGGGAAACCAAAGTGCGCCACACGGGGACCTACATCTGCATGGTGTACCTGCCAAACCTCCTGGCCCAGGTGACCATGGAGCTGGAGATCTTAGGTGAGCCTTTTAGAGAGAGATCCTTACGTTTAAATCCCGTCCAAAACTGCCTTTTTTTCCTCTTCTGTTCAGAACCTCCGTCCTTGTCCATGCACCCCGCCTCGCTGCCCCTGATCGTTACCGGCCAGAGTTTAACGGTACACTGCGTAGCCTCTGGCTTTGCCCCCCATTCGCTGGAGCTTAGCTGGGAGTTCAAAAGCCCGGATGGAAAGACCCGATCGCTGGGACCCGTGCGCATAAGCGGCCACAGGCAGGCCTGGGACGGTACCTACAGCCAGGACACCCGCCTGGAGCTGGACACTTCCACGATGGACCTGGGCAGAGGGGGGGAGGTCACCTGTGTAGGAGAGCATCCCGGAGGAACACGGCGGGCCAGCGTGACCCTCAGAATCATCGGTAACGTATCGGACCTTAAAGCTGTGTAAAACGATGACTAGCATTTGAAGATTAACAATTTGTTTTATACAAGGGTATAAATTAGAGATGTCCGATAATAAATATCGGACTCCTGATATTATCGGCCGATAAATGCTTTAAAATGTATTATCGTAAATGATCGGCATCGTTTTTTTTAATTATCAGTATCGCTTTCAAAAAGTAAAATTAATGCCTTTTTAAGAGTTGGACAATAGCGGATATCCGCAAAAAAGCCATTATCGGACATCTCTAGTGTAAATGCAAACAATAGCAGCGCTGGACAGAGGACCAAGCTGTCCAATAACATCGGACTCCTGATATTATCGTCCGATAAATACTTTAAAATGTAATATCGGAAATTATCGGTATCTGTTTCAAAAAGTAAAATTAATGACTGTTTAAAACGCGATGAGGTAGCGACTTGTCCAGGGTGTACCCTGCCTTCCGCCCGATTGTAGCTGAGATAGGCGCCAGCGCCCCCCGCGACCCCAAAAGGGAATAAGCGGTAGAAAATGGATGGGTGGATGTTTAAAACGCCGCTGTGTACACGGACGTAGGGAGAAGTACAGAGCGCCAATAAACCTTAAAGGCACTGCCTTTGCGTGCATGATATCTGCTTTTCACACACAAAAGTGAATGCAAGGCATACTTGGTCAACAGCCATACAGGTCACACTGAGAGTGGCCGTACAAACAACTTTAACACTGTTACAAATATGCGCCACACTGTGAACCCACACCAAACAAGAAGGACAAACACATTTTCGGGAGAATATCCGCACCGTAGCACAACAGAACAAATACCCAGAAAAGGGAGAGCATGTCCCAAATTGCAAGCTGCGGTTTTGAGGCATGTTAAAAAAAAAATAATGCACTTTGTGACATCAATAATAAATATGGCAGTGCCATGTTGGCATTTTTTTTTTCCATAACTTGAGTTGATTTATTTTGGAAAACCTTGTTACATTGTTTAATGCATCCAGCGGGGCATCACAACAAAATTAGGCATAATAATGTGTTAATTCCACGACTGTATATATCGGTATCGGTAATTAAGAGTTGGACAATATCGGATATCGGCAAAAAAGCCATTATCGGACATCTCTAGTGTAAATGCAAACAATAGCAGCGCTGGACAGAGGACCAAGCTGTCCGATAATATTGGACTCCTGATATTATCCTCCAATAAGTACTTTAAAATGTAATATCGGAAATTATCGGTATAGGTTTTGAAATTATCAGTATCTGTTTCAAAAAGTAAAATTAATGACTTTTTAAAACGCCGTTATGTACACGGACGTAGGGAGAAGTACAGAGCGCCAATAAACCTTAAAGGCACTGCCTTTGCGTGCATGATATCGGCTTTTCACACACAAAAGTGAATGCAAGGCTTTCTTGGTCGACAGCCATACATGTCACACTGAGAGTGGCCGTACAACCAACTTTAACACTGTTACAAATATGTGCCACACTGTGAACCCACACCAAACAAGAAGGACAAACACATTTTCGGGAGAATATCCGCACCGTAGCACGACAGAACAAATACCCAGAAGCCCTTGCAGCACTAACTCTACTGGGACGCTACAATATATACACTAACCCCACCCACCTCAACCTCCTCATGCTCTCTCAGGGAGAGCATGTCCCAAATTCCAAGCTGCGGTTTTGAGGCATGTTAAAAAAAAATAATGCTTTTTCTGACTTCAATAATAAATATGGCAGTGCCATGTTGGCATTTTTTTTCCATAACTTGAGTTGATTTATTTTGGAAAACCTTGTTACATTGTTTAATGCATCCAGCGGGGCATCACAAACAAATTTGGCATAATAATGTGTTAATTCCACGACTGCATATATCGGTATCGGTAATTAAGAGTTGGACAATATCGGATATCCGCAAAAAAGCCATTATCGGACATCTCTAGTGTAAATGCAAACAATAGCAGCGCTGGACAGAGGACCAAGCTGTCTAAAGACCTAAAACGGTCGCCCTCTTCGCATGCTTTTGTCCTCCTGAGCAAAGATCGAAACTGAAAGTTAACTTGAGCGTACACACACACACACACACACACATTGGTCCACTTCTCCATTCGTCTAGTTTGTGGTGTCCCTTCCTCCGAAAGCGAAATGAGATAAAATGTGCGTAAATTTGCAAATCACAAAGCGAGAATTCATTGTGTTTATCTTCTCCGAGCCGAACCGAAGCCACAGTTGGCAAGTTCTGAGATGCGCCATTCTCATCAAAGATGGGAGAATATTCCTCGAACAGACTTTGGGGTGGACTATTAAAAAACTAGTATTTAAAATCTGCGATTAGCGGTGCCTTTACTTGTGCAAAGCTGGACAACCAGTTAACATCGAAGTGTCTTCCAAAAAGCGCACAAAATTGGTTTGTTCTTATATGTATTCTATGTATTTTAGTTGTTTACAAAAGGTAGACATGGTAGGCCACTAGGAGCGAGCAGCTACACAACAGCTAAGCACACAATTGAACAATATTGTCGTCTAAAACGGCACATTTGTCAATAAAAACAAGTATAAAGTAACCATAGTTGCGTATCACTAAGACATGCAAAGTCTCCGAGGCAGAAACGTATTGGAAAGCATCCAGTAACAAACGTGTCCGCATTGTTCCAACTTGGTGCGTCAAGATTTGAATGACAATTACCACTGCATTTTGAAGGCAGCATAAGTCCATTCCGGACCAACAGTAATAAAACGTCCGGTTGTTTTCTGTGCGACTAATTTCCCTTGAGCAAACATTTGATAACACAAGTTGATACAAGTAGGTTTGATTTGTGCTGATATACAGTGGGGCAAAAAAGTATTTAATCAGCCACCGATTGTGCAAGTTCTCCCACTTAAAATGATGACAGAGGTCTGTCATTTTCATCATAGGTACACTTCAACTGTGAGAGACAGAATGTGAAAAAAAAATCCAGGAATTCACATTGTAGGAATTTTAAAGAATTTATTTGTAAATTATGGTGGAAAATAAGTATTTGGTCAACCATTCAAAGCTCTCACTGATGGAAGGAGGTTTTGGCTCAAAATCGCACAATACATGGCCCCATTCATTCTTTCCTTAACACGGATCAATCGTCCTGTCCCCTTAGCAGAAAAACAGCCCCAAAGCATGATGTTTCCACCCCCATGCTTAACAGTAGGTCTGGTGTTCTTGGGATGCAACTCAGTATTCTTCTTCCTCCAAACACGACGAGTTGAGTTTATACCAAAATGGATACATGGATGATACAGCAGAGGATTGGGAGAATGTCATGTGGTCAGATGAAACCAAAATAGAACTTTTTGGTATAAACTCAACTCATTGTGTTTGGAGGAAGAAGAATACTGAGTTGCATCCCAAGAACACCAATACCTACTGGGAAGCATGGGGGTGGAAACATCATGCTTTGGGGCTGTTATTCTGCTAAGGGTACAGGACGATTGATCCGTGTTAAGGAAAGAATGAATGGGGCCATGTATCGTGAGATTTTGTGCCAAAACCTCCTTCCATCAGTGAGAGCTTTGAATGGTTGACCAAATACTTATTTTCCACCATAATGTACAAATAAATTCTTTAAAATTCCTACAATGTGAATTCCTGGATTTTTTTTCACATTCTGTCTCTCACAGTTGAAGTGTACCTGTGATGAAAATTAGGGACCTCTGTCATCTTTTTAAGTGGGAGAACTAGCACAATCGGTGGCTGACTAAATACTTTTTTGCCCCACTGTATGAATAGCCGTATCAACCAGTATTTGAGGCTTGTATAATAGCGGAAAATTTTATGATTGTACTTTGACCTTCCAGGCTTCAGCACGCCGTCCATCGAGGACTCCATGGCGATGGTGGGTGTGGCGCTGGTGCTCTACGGCCTCATCAAGTTTGTGTCTTGGACCTTCATCCCCTCAGGTGGTGCCCTCATAGATGATGAGTAACTTTTTTTTTTTCTGCTACACAATGTACAATCAACGTGTACTCTGCTGTATTTTATAGTTAGAACGTCTCTTATTTGTGCCCGTAGGCTCAAACGGGGCTGATGAAGCGGACAAGGTAAGGTAATTTCCTAAAAACAGCAAAATGTTTGCATTGCTCGGCTCATAAAGACACGTTTTTTAACTTTGTACAGAAAAAGAAATGAAGATGCAGCTAAAGGCCTGCCTTCCTTACAACACTGGAAAATCAACTCTTTTATTTTCTTTCTTATTTTTAATCCTCACTCTCTTTTTTACAACATTGTCAATTTGATGGAAGTGACTAAAACAGAAGGTTGTTTTTTTATTTTTTTGCCCACTGTTGAAAGAAATATTTTCGGGTTCTGTTCTGCAGCTTTTATTTCCGTCAGTAATTACTAAGGTGTTTCCCACAAAAGTGTATGACATTTGAGAATAAAGGCAACACAAAAAGAAATATGCATGGCCTACTGGTGCTTCCTGTCCCATGTTGTGCACATCAGTGTTCGACTTCACCCACGTACATATTCTCAGTTTGAAGTGGAATAGATTCTCATTAAGTATTATTAGTAAATAATATTCAGTAAGTTATTTTATTTGTTAATTAAGGATGTAGGTATTGTATGTCACTGTTTCAAAAACAATTGAGATAACTGTTTAAAAAAAAAATATATATATATATATATATATATATATATCTCCATTTTCTACCGCTTGTCCTTATACGTATATATATACATATATATGTACACACACACACACATATATATATATATATATATATATATATATATATATGTGTAGGTGTGGGGAAAAATCACAAGACTACTTCATCTCTACAGAACTGTTTCATGAGGGGTTCCCTCAATCATCAGGAGATTTTAATGGAAGCATTCACATACAATGGTTTATATAGAGCACAGAGTGGGTGGGTACAGGCAGGCGTAGGGTGTGGTGATTGGCTCATGTGTTACCTAGGAGGTGTTTCCGTCTGTGACGGCATGTTGAAATGATTTCACTGCGCTTGTTGAGGGATGATAGATCTGGATGATATATAATAAACAGTTTCCCTTTTAAGCATAGGTAGCATCTTTTATTACCACTGTTGTAAGGTGTGCTGGATGCAAGAATTTGCCATGTTATTGAATATTCAACATTATTGTCTTTGAGGTTCCAAATGTGTTTGCTGAGTTCTGTAGAATTCTGCAAAGTCTGGTTTCTAAAGGAGGCGTTGTGATTATTCCATCTTGTTTTGAACGCTCCTTCGGTTAATCCTACGTACGTGTCGGATGTGTTAATGTCCTTGCGTGTTACCTTTGCTTGGTAAACGACTGATGTCTGTAAGCACCTTCCGTTGAGAGGGCAATCAGGTTTCTTGCGACAGTTACATTCATTATTGGTTTCAGAGTCGTTAAGTCTGGGGGTAGGCAGTCCTTTTGCAATTGCTTTGTTGTGGTTTGAAATGATTTGTTGCATGTTATTCATACAGCTGTAGCTCAGTTTAATGTTGTTCTTGTTGAATATTTTTCTTAGGGTGTTGCCATTGGGGAAGTGTTTGTCGATCAGAGTGAGGAACTTGCGGCTGATGTTGGTTGAGACGTCTTTGCTGAATGGCGGATTGTACCAGATGATGTTGTTTCGTTTTCTGCTCTTTTTTGGTTGGTTTCCTGGAGTGGGTTCATAGGTGAGGGTGAAGTTGTATCCGCTTTCATCAAGTGCTTTCTGGTACGGGGGGGTTGCTTGGTCGAATTCAGCTTTGCTAGATGACAGCATCGATAGCCTTTTATTAATTCCGGTAGGTATTCTTTTCGTGGTGGTGGGTGGGTGGTTGCTGTCATGGTGCACGTATTGGAGTGTTGTGTTGGGTTTCGTGAATGGTTGGTAGCTGTTATTTCTCAGGTTGAAAGTGACGTCGAGGAAGTTGACGGTTTGCTTGTTGGCTTCAATCGTGATCCGTAGGCTGTTTTCTTTGAAGATTTGGCATATGCGCTTCTTGGTGTTCTCGCTGCTCCTTGGCGAGGCGCGGCACACTGCCAGTCCATCATCACGGTAAATACCAAGGTTCAGGTTGAGGCTAGCAAGCTGGGAGAGGAGGAAACTCCCAACGAGTTCGCACGTTTCTGCTCCGTCAAAACTCCCCATAGTAACGTCAAATGTTGAATTGTTATTTTTTTGCCATGGTGTACTGTTGTGGATGAGTATGGAGTTCTTTGCGTGGATGATGATGTTTCTTTCGTTGCCTGTGATTGAGTCGTAGTCCGAGGCGAAGTTTAGTGCTTGGGTCAGTAGGTCTTGCGTGATGGAAGGGTAAAATTCTTCGATGTCGAAGGAGATAAAGTTGTGTTGTTGTTTGTCTTGGATGTTGTTAAACCATTTGATTAGTGCTGCTGTATTTCTCCATTGGTTGAGTGGTGTTTTGTCCTTGATTTTTGCGTTGATTCTGTCCAGGATTATTTTGCTGATTTTTCCTATTTCGGATTTTGCGAAGTTGGGTTTGTGGTCCTTCAATGTGATGAAGGCTTCTTTGTTGGCTGTGGCGTCCACCCTGTCCTCAATGTCCAGTTCGGTTGCGATCCGCTTGTTTTCCAGGTGGATGTTCTGTAAAGTGTTGGGTTGCGCTTTTTTGTATGATTTGGTGATGCTTTTGTCCAGTAAAGAGTTATGTTCTGGTATGTCCATTCTGTAGAAGTTTGTGGTTTTATCGGCGGCTATGATGAGGTTGCTTACTTTCTTGATGCGCTCCGTGTCATTTTTCAGCTTGGTGAGGAATGGGTTGCGGGCTGGCTTAAATTTGACTGATTGTATCATTTTGAGCATGTCGTTCTCAAAGTCCTTTAATTCCTTGACTGTGGGTGGGTTCTTGGTAGATTTGAATCCGTAAGTTTCCTTTTGCGTTCCTTTTGTTTCAGGGTGGAGGAAAAAGTGTGCTTTCCACCGCATCCTTCTTAGGAAGTGTTCCGTCTTTTCTATGAGTCTTTGCTTGTAGTTCTTCTGCGCGGGTATGGGAATGTTCTTCGTGGAGTAGTCGATGCTGAACTTTTCCATTTCGGATCGTCGTACAGTGCTCAACAAATGTCAATTTGGAGCGGAATAATGTTGAATATTCAATAACATGGCAAATTCTTGCATCCAGCACACCTTACAACAGTGGTAATAAAAGATGCAACCTATGCTTAAAAGAGAAACTGTTTATTATATATCATCCAGATCTATCATCCCTCAACAAGCGCAGTGAAATCATTTCAACATGCCGTCACAGACGGAAACACCTCCTAGGTAACACATGAGCCAATCACCACACCCTACGCCTGCCTGTACCCACCCACTCTGTGCTCTATATAAACCATTGTATGTGAATGCTTCCATTAAAATCTCCTGATGATTGAGGGAACCCCTCATGAAACAGGTCTGTAGAGATGAAGTAGTCTTGTGATTTTTTCCCACACCTACATATTGCGCTCTACCACGGTATCGAGCACTATTCTCTGGATAATCCAATCAAGACATATATATATATATATATATATATATATATATATATATATATATATATATACATATATATATATATATATATGTATATATATATATATATATATATATATATATATATATATATATATATATATATATATATAAGACATATCCATCCATCCATCCATTTTCTACCGCTTATTCCCTTTCGGGGTCACGGGGGGCGCTGGCGCCTATCTCAGCTACAATCGGGCGGAAGGCAGGGTACACCCTGGACAAGTCGTCACTTCATCGCAGGGCCAACACAGATAGACAGACAACATTCACACTCACATTCACACACTAGGGCCAATTTAGTGTTGCCAATTAACCTATCCCCAGGTGCATGTCTTTGGAGGTGGGAGGAAGCCGGAGTACCCGGAGGGAACCCACGCATTCACGGGGAGAACATGCAAACTCCACACAGAAAGATCCCGACCCTGGATTTGAACCCAGGACTGCAAGAACTTCGTATTGTGAGGCAGACGCACTAACCCCTCTGCCACCGTGAAGCTCTATAAGACATATATATATATATATATATATATATATATATATATGTATGTTTTGATTGGATTATCCAGAGAATAGTGCTCGATACCGTGGTAGAGCGCAATATGTAGGTGTGGGAAAAATCACAAGACTACTTCATCTCTACAGAACTGTTTCATGAGGGGTTCCCTCAATCATCAGGAGATTTTAATGGAAGCATTCACATACAATGGTTTATATAGGGCACAGAGTGGGTGGGTACAGGCATAGGAGCGTGGTGATATGCTCATGTGTTACCTAGGAGGTGTTTCCGTCTGTGGCGGCATGTTGAAATGATTTCACTGCGCTTGTTGAGGGATGACAGGTCTGGATGATATATAATAAACAGTTTCTCGTTTAAGCATAGGTTGCATCTTTTATTACCACTGATGTAAGGTGTGCTGGATGCAAGAATTTGCCATGTTATTGAATAGTCAACATTATTGTCTTTGAGGTTCCAAATGTGCAAAGGTAACACGCAAGGACATTAGCACATCCGACACGTACGTAGGATTAACCGGAGGAGCGTTTAAAGCCACAAGGCCTCCTTTAGAAACCAGACCTTGCGGAATTCTACAGAACTCAGCAAGCACATTTTTTGAGATAGGATTTTTGAGTTTTCTTAAGCTGTATGCCATAATCAGCAATATTAGAATAATAAAAGGCTTGCAATATTTCAGTTGATGTGTAATGAATCCAGAATGTATGACATTTTCATGTTTACAAAATAAAGGACTATATCACAATATTCTAATTTTCTGAGACAGTCCTGTATATATATGTGTATATGCAGACCCACATTCCATATGAGTTGGGAAATTGTGTTAGATGTAAATATAAACGGAATACAATGATTTGCAAATTCTTTTCAACCCATATTCAATTGAATATGCTACAAAGACAACATATTTGATGTTCAAATTCATAAACTTTATTTTTTTTTTTGCAAATAAGAATTAACTTAGAATTTCATGGCTGCAACACGTGCCGAAGTAGTTGGGAAAGGGCATGTTCACCACTGTGTTACATCACCTTTTTTTAACAACACTCAATAAATGTTTGCGAACTGAGGAAACTAATTGTTGAAGCTTTGAAAGTGGAATTCTTTCCCATTCTTGTTTTATGTAGAGCTTCAGTCGTTCAACAGTCCGGGGTCTCCGCTGTCGTGTTTTACGCTTCATAATGCGCCACAAATTTCAATGGGAGACATGTCTGGACTGCAGGCGGGCCAGGAAAGTACCCGCACTCTTTTACTACAAAGCCACGCTGTTGCAACATGTGGCTTGGCATTGTTTTGCTAAAATAAGCAGGGGCGTCCATGATAACGTTTCTTGGATGACAACATATGTTGTTCCAAAACTTGTATGGACCATTCAGCATTAATGGTGCCTTCACAGATGTGTAAGTTACCCATGTCTTGGGCACTAATACACCCCCATACTATCACAGATGCTGGCTTATGAACTTTGCGCCTATAACAATCCGGATGGTTATTTCCCTCTTTGTTCTGGAGGACACCACGTCCACAGTTTCTAAATATAATTTGAAATGTGGACTCGTCAGACCACAGAACACTTTACCACTTTGCATCAGTCCATCTTAAATGAGCTCGGGCCCAGCAAAGCCGGCGGCGTTCCTGGGTGTTGCTGATAAATGGCTTTCGCTTTGCATAGTGGAGTTTTAACTTGCACTTAAAGATGTAGCAACTAACTGTAGTTACTGACCGTGGTTTTGTGAAGTGTTCCTGAGCCCATGTGGTGATATCCTTTACACACGGATGTCGGTTTTTGATGCAGTACCGCCTGAGGGATCAAAGGTCCGTAATATCATCGCTTACGCGCAGTGATTTCTCCAGATTCTCTGAACCTTTTGATGATTTTACAGACCGTAAATGGTAAAATCCCTAAATTCCTTGCAATAGTTCGTTGAGAAATGTTGTTCTAAAACTGTTTGACAATTTGCTTACAAATTGGCGACCCTCGCCCCATCCTTGTTTGTGAATTACTTGGCATTTCATGGAAGCTGCTTTTATACCCAATCATGGCACCCACCTGTTCCCAATTAGCCTGCACACCTGTGGGATGTTCCAAATAAGTGTTTGATGAGCATTCCTCAACTTTATCAGTATTTATTGCCACCTTTCCCAACTTCTTTGTCACATGTCGCTGGCATCAAATTCTAAAGTTAATGACGAGTTGACTTTATACGAGGGGCGTGGTTAAGAGGGGTGGCGTATAATTCACCAAGTCGAGTATTTCATATATATATATGTATGAAATACTTGACTTTAAGTGAATTCTAGCTATATATATATTCCATCCATCCATTTTCTACCGCTTATTCCCTTTCGGGGTCGCGGGGGGCGCTGGCGCCTATCTCAGCTACAATCGGGCGGGAGGCGGGGTACACCCTGGACAAGTCGCCACCTCATCGCAGGGCCGACACAGATAGACAGACAACATTCACACTCACATTCACACACTAGGGCCAATTTAGTGTTGCCAATCAACCTATCCCCAGGTGCATGTCTTTGGAAGTGGGAGGAAGCCGGAGTACCCGGAGGGAACCCACGCATTCACGGGGAGAACATGCAAACTCCACACAGAAAGATCCCGAGCCTGGATTTGAACCCAGGACTGCAGGACCTTCGTATGAGGCAGCCGCACTAACCCCTCTGCCACCGTGAAGCCTGCTATATATATATATATATATATATATATATAAAAATAAAAGAAATAGTTGAATTTCAGACGGCACCTATCAAATACACAGTAATAAAAACACAGTAGTTCTACTAACTGTACTGTGCTTGCTGGTTACTAAAAAACAACAACAACACTTACCTTTCACCATTTGAGTAACCTTTGTTCTGCCATTTGGGTATTGGTGAGCGATCTCTGAATCCGGGAACATCCTTCACAGATTTGTTCTAGACATCCGCAAATGAGAACGAGATGTTGCTTCCAGTTATCAGCATAGCCATCTTTGTCTCAGCATAAGATACACCATCGGATATCCATATTGCAAGATGGCCCATAACACTGGGTTGTGAACGATGCAGTGCTGCGTGCGCTTTGTGCTTCGCTGACCGTTCATGGCTGAGTATATCCGTTCACCGTGTTCAATGGAGAAGTCTGTTCAACAAAATGTATAGGCAACATTCCCCTTCCCCTTTGATCTCTCCTGGATAAACTGAAATTCTTGTTTCCAATCGTTCTGGAACTTGCAAGCGTATTTCTTCATTTTGCTCGTCGAAGGTGGAGTCAATAACCAGGCGACGTGATGAAGTTACGTCTCTTTACTGTGGGCTTCAGAACAGACATTCTATTCTATGTACAGTAGATGGCAGTATTGTCCTGTTTAAGAGGGTCACAACATTGAGTCAGGTTCTCATGGCCTCCAGCTCCGTCTGAATTTGGGGAGAAAATTTGTCCCGGGTGGTTTTCGGGAGAGGCGCTGAATTTCGGGAGTCTCCCGGAAACTCCGGGAGGGTTGGCAAGTATGGGCACCGCTGCTGCTCACTGCTCCCCTCACCTCCCAGGGGGTCATCAAGGGTGATGGGTCAAATGCAGAGAATAATTTCACCACACCAAGAGCGTGTGTGACAATCATTGGTACTTTAACTTTAACATTGGACGCTGGCGAGCAGTATCCGGCCCGCAGGCCGGAGTTTTGGGACCACCTGTCATAAAGCGTAGAAATATAAATAAACCGAGTAACCCTCCGAGTCGCACGGTGGCGCTCGCCCGCTCTCAGAATGCACAACCGCCGTGGAAGACATCACCCAATCAAAGGCGCTCATCGGACATTGTCAAGAAGGCGCCGACACATCTGCCTCTTTACTGTATGTCCAGGCTACGGCGGGGTTTTTTCCCCCCTTTAAACACACACAAACCTCCATTTCATGAAGTTTGACGTTTTTATCTTATTCTTTTTGTTCGTGATGTAGTTCCCAATATTTCGCGCTAACGTCCAACTTCCAAAAAGAAAGCCGCCGTCAGGCTAACTAGCTCGCCGATGCTAACGTCAGCGGACGAGTGTCGTGTGGATGAAGCCTCGGCGAGGTCGACTCGGATACATTTTCTTGCGAGCCGCCAATAAATAAAGAAGACGACAACGGCTGCCCACTAACCGAGAGGTCGGTTGAAGAGGAGGTTGTTGTGGGGAAAGTCTTGTGGCCCTGTTGGTGTCAGGTGTGTCAATATGTTGTCATCACTTCCGTTCTCACTTTCCTAACTTGTGATCGACATGTCGATATCAACACTTTGCCTTCTTTAACGGACGGCATTTAAACGCTTCAACGATCTTATTAGAAACAAATGATATCTCTTGTCGTTTTTGGTGCGGTTAAAACTGACTCTATTCTCTTTGTTCTGCTAGTACGGTTCGTTTCGATCATGTGTGAACTGAGTCCAGGACCTAACATTTGTCAGCAGGCCGGATTATGTTTTCTGTTTAAGCCACTGTAGGCTCCAAATGACATGTTTTTAACCGAAACATTTCTAGAGACACCCTTAAAACGACTAACATATGTTGCTAATAGTGTAATAGTGCTATTTGTATTTTTGTGCTATTTGTGTTGTGTGTGTGTATATTGTAGCGTCCCGGAAGAGTTAGTGCTGCAAGGGGTTCTGGGTATTTGTTATGTAGTGTTTGTACTTGTGTTACGGTGCAGATGTTCTCCCAAATTGTGTCATTCTTGTTAGGTGTGGGTTCACAGTTGGGCTGGACGATATGGCCTTTTTTTAAATATCGTGATATTTTTAGGCCATATCGTGATTTACGATATATATTACAATATTTTGCTTTGGCCTTGAATTAACGCTTGATGCATATAATCGCAGCGGTATGATGTTTATATTTGTATACATCAAAACAGTCTTCTTCGGCGTGGCGTGGCGCAGTGGAAGAGTGGCCGTGCGCAACCCGAGGGTCCCTTGTTCAATTCCCACCTAGTACCAACCTCGTCACTTCCGTTGTGTCCTGAGCAAGACATTTCACCCTTGCTCCTGATGGGTGCTGGTTGGCGCCTTGCATGGCAGCTCCATCAGTGTGTGAATGTGTGTGTGAATGGGTAAATGTGGAAGTAGTGTCAAAGCGCTTTGAGTACTTTGAAGGTAGAAAAGCGCTATACAAGTACAACCCATTTATCATTTATTTCTTCATACTGCATTCATATATGCAGGGAAATCACAACTACAGTAGGTCAATTAACCAAAAGTGTATTTTTTAAAGTTATTAAGCAATTCAAGTCATTTCCAAAACATAAAGTGCAAGATTGTCAGAGACATTTTAAGTGTCAAATAAAAATGAGCTGCATAATAGGAAATCAAATAGTATTCGTCCTTCACTATGTGGTAGGTTACGACGAACGTTGCGAAATTCTCTTCATTCTTTAGCGAGTGACTTTTCAAATGATGCTACATATTATCAGTAATGCTACTTTTTATAGCAACGCTTTTGCCCCACACTTGACAAATTACGGTTGTCTGTTCGACATATTCCCACCGAACCACCGCCAGACGATGGACGCCCTGCTGTTTTTATTGGGAATTAAGTCTTCCTTCATTTGTTACCAGATCCGCACCTTCTTTCTCTCGTATTCCCACTTGTAGGTAGCAGACTGGGCTACGTTAGCTGCTACCTCTCTGGTGAGCGAGGGCGTATACGTATGTAAGAATGTGCGCCTGCTTGTCTGCGAGAAGGAGAGACAGGAAAGAGTGAGAAGAGCCTGAAGTGTAATTCCCGCAGCTAAAAGCAACTGCGTGAGAACGTATACTCGAATATTACGATGTAGTCATTTTCTATATCGCACAGAGACAAACCCGCGATATAGGGTATATATCGCCCAGCCCTACTCTATTGTCTGTGTTTTGCTAGTACGGTTCGTTTTGATCATGTGTGAACTGAGTCCAGGACCTAACATTTGTCAGCAGGCCGGACATAATTGTAAAGGACAATGTTTTATCAACTCATTGCAATAATGTAAATTTGTTTTAACTATTAAACGAACCAAAAATATGACTTATTTTATCTTCGTGAAAACATTGGACACAGTGTGTTGTCAAGCTTATGAGATGCGATGCAAGTGTAAGCCACTGTGACACTATTGTTCTTTATTTTTTATTTTTAAAAATGTCTAATGATAATGTCAATAAGGGATTTTTAATCACTGCTTTGCTGAAATTATAACTAATATTGATACTGTTGTTGATAATATTCATTTTTGACTACTTTTGGCTTGTTCTGTGTCGCGTTTGTGTCTTTATTGCAATTCTGAGTGTCGCTGGGTCAGGTTTGGTTTTGGAATTGGATTGCATTATGGTATTGCTGTGTATTGTTTCGTTGGATTGATTAAAAAAACATTATTTTTTTTTTTTTTTTAAATCCTCCCACTTCCAAAGACATGCACCTGGGGATAGGTTGATTGGCAACACTAAATTTGGCCCTAGTGTTTGAATGTGAGTGTGAATGTTGTCTGTCTATCTGTGTTGGCCCTGTGATGAGGTGGCGACTTGTCCAGGGTGTACCCCGCCTTCCGCCCGATTGTAGCTTAGATAGGTGCCAGCACCCCCCGCGACCCCAAAAGGGAATAAGCGGTAGAAAATGGATGGATTTAAATCTATTTAAAAAAAAATTAGAATCGATTCTGAATCGCACAACGTATTCGATTCGATTTGTATTCAAATCGATTTTTTCCAACACTCACACTCCCTAGCTTTTAACGTCAATATTTCTACTTTACACCTATTTGTACTTTTATTCCATTATTTATGTTTTTCTTGGCAATACTATTTTTAAAATGTGCGGCAGGCTGTTAAAAAAAATCCAGCAATTTAGACATCCCTGCACTGGTCTGTTTTAACAGGGCAAAATATGATAAATCGTAAAAAATAAGTGTAAGCGTAAATACTTAAATGATATAAAAGGTATTGTGTCGATACTTACAGTTCGCTGAAATTGTCATAAAGGTTTTTTCCTTACACCTCGACAGGTTAACAAATCTACCGTCGTAAGTGTGTATACGTGTATGGGAGGTTTTCTTATCTTAGCATTTGGTCGGCTGAGAAAAACAACAATTACAATGCACAAAGTTACGATTAGGTGTAAATGCCCCCAAATATGCTAGCATGTGACATGTCCGTGTGTAATGCCAAAAACCTAGTGTACGCGTGGGCTTTATGACATGAATCGTTTAATGACTGATGTGGTTTGGCAACTGTAGATTCCTGTGTGTTGTATTTTAATAACTTATATTTATGTTTGTGCTCTCTCAAAGAATAACGGGCTACTATGGCGGTGGCTCCTACCTCCATTGGAGACAAAATCATCATCCTGGACTATGACGAAGAGGAGTCTCCCCGACCGTCGTCTTCCGCTTTGGCCTCGTCCACTTCTCAGGATAAAGCCCGAGCCGTCTCGTCCCTCCGAGCACGGCAGCCCACCGCGACCCACATCACCCAGTCCCCTTTTGCGACGGCCAAGAAGGAGAAGCACGTTCTTCAAGCAGAGAATGAAAAGTTATTTTCAGAGGTGCGCCTGTCCAACGTTCTGTGTATTTGACTAACGAGTCGCTGGACAATTCATTAGGATAGTCAGCTAGCCTTCACAAAGATAGTCATGCAGTGAGATGGGAATTATTTTAAAGGCCTACTGAAACCCACTACTACCCACCACGCAGTCTGATAGTTTGTATATCAATGATGAAAATATTAACATTGCAACACATGCCAATACGGCCTTTTTAGTTTACTAAATTGCAATTTAAAATTTCCCAGGAGTTTTTTCTTGAAAACGTCGCTTAATGATGATGTGTACGCTTGACGTCACGGGCTGTTGGTAAATATGAGCGCTGCGCACACACTGCTAAAAGCCGACTGCTTTAACCGCATAATTACACAGTATTTTGGAGATCTGTGTTGCTGAATCCTTTGCAAATTGTTCAATTTATATTGGAAAAGTCAAAGTAGAAAGATGGAGTTGGGAAGCTTTAGCCTTTAGCCACACAAACACACGGTGATTCCTTGTTTAAAATTCACGGAGGTGAAACTTTACTATGAATCACAGCGAACATGGATCGCGACCGAATGTCAACCAGCAGGTTTCGGTGAGAAAATTGTGGTTGAAAGTCGCTTCTTACCTGAGATCAGCTGAGCTTGTGCCGCCCACAAAGCTGCCGTCGACTCCCCTGAGACACTGCGCGTCAACACACCCATGGACACACACCTCCGACTATCAGGTACTGTTAGTCACTAAAACTCTAGCAACAAAATAGAATGATAAGGGATTTCCCAGCATTATCTTAGTAAATGTGTCTAAAAACCTGCGATGAGGTGGTGACTTGTCCAGGGTGTACACCGCCTTCCGCCCGATTGTAGCTGAGATAGGCGCCAGCGCCCCCCGGGACCCCTAAAGGGAATAAGCGGTAGTAAATGGATGGATGGATGTGTCTAAAAACCTGAATCCGTCCCAATGCAATCGCGTTTTTTTAATTATTATTATTTTTTCTCCTAGTCCGTCGCTATCAATATCCTCAAACACAAATCTTTCATCCTCGCTCAAATTAATGGGGAAATTGTCGTTTTCGCGGTCCAAATAGCTGTTTTTGTTGGAGGCTCCCATTAAAAACAACGTGAAGATGTGAGGAGCCATCAACATGTGACGTCATCGTAGATTTCTGGTAGAGGCAGGGCTTTTCTGTTGGCAAGCAAAAGTTGCGAACTTTATCGTGGATGTTCTCTACTAAATCCTTTCAGCAAAAATATGGCAAAATCGCAAAATGATCAAGTATGACACATGGAATGGACCTGCTATCCCTGTTAAGATAAGAAAATCTCATTTCAGTAGGCCTTTAACTGTGTAAGTTGTCAGGGTACTGCTAATATTTGAGAAGGCTCTGTCAGAATTAAGGCTACCGACGTTAACGCAATAACGAGTTAAATAAAGTTTCCTTTAACAGAGCTCTTTTTTTCATCATGAGATTAATGTGCGTCCTGGATATCCTAGCAATGGATAAGCAGCAGTATCCCAGGTACTGTTGAGTAACGGAAACAAATTCAGAGCAGAAATAGACAAAAAGGTGTGTTGAATGGCGAGTTTCGCTTAGAAGCCCTGGCAGGCCAGGCCGCTCTCTCCACAAGACCACAGTCGCTATGGGTTCAGTTATCACCAAAGTTCCCAAGGCCCATAAATACCGTATTTTTCGGAGTATGAGTCGCTACGGAATATAAGTCGCACCTGCCGAAAATGCATAATAAAGAAGGAAAAAAACATATATAAGTCGCATTTTTGGGGAAAATTTATTTGATAAAACCCAACACCAAGAATAGACATTTGAAAGGCAATTTAAAATAAAGAATAGTGAACAACAGGCTGAATAAGTGTACTGTATGACGCATAAATAACCAACTGAGAAGGTGCCTGGTATGTTATGGTAAGAGTCATTCAAATAACTATAACATATAAAACATGCCATACGTTTACCAGACAATCTGTCACCCGTAATCGCTAAATCCCATGAAATCTTATACGTCTAGTCTCTTACTTGAATGAGCTAAAAAATATTATTTGATATTTTACGGTAATGTGTTGATAATTTCACACATAAGTCGCTCCAGAGTATAAGCCGCACCCCTGGCCAAACTATGAAAAAAAACTGCGACTTACAGTCCGAAAAATACGGTAAGTGACTTTGGGCTTGTTTTTTGTCGTTTGAAAATAGGCCTGGTCCGATTGACAAATTATGCTCGACTACACATTGACGTACAATTTATTGCTGATTAACAATATTACTGTCAACATTATTTTAAACCAAATTCACCACTGATATAATAATGCTAGTATAACATAAGTATTTCTCGTATATTGTAACGTTGTTGAAATTCTATCTTTTTCATGTCCAAGTTATATAAAATAACCAATAAATATTAAAATTAGAATGTACTCTGTTAGCAAAATGTTGCACTTGAATTCAAATCCCATACAAAAACAATTAAATAGGTTATGTCGCTGTTAAAATGGCTGAAGTATTGACAAAGTTGCACTTCAATACTGAACATGTAGGCAGAGTTGAACATTACTTAACTGACAAAGTTAAGACTTTTGTAAGTAAAAGCGCAGGGTAACAATATAAACATGACACTAGTATAAGCAGATGTATTAACAGGCCACATGACAAATGTCTGTTGAATGTTTGCAATGTTTTTTGAAATGCTAGTTTTGGGCGCACATCATTTTCATCTGTTTCGTTTGCACTGATCTTGTTCACCAAACGCCTCAGTGAGTGTGGACAAACACTTAGTATCTTCATGTGTCTTTTACCAGTTAAACATGCAGAGTCAGGTGGTTGTGTTTAAAGTGGGTGTGCAAGTTTTTAGTGCTGATTTCTTTGTTGGCACCACTTTTGAGCGCATTTGGCAAACTGTCTCTTCAGTGTTGATAGGCGTATCTTGTTCCAATGCTTTAAAACTGAAATATTCCCACACCGGTGCAGGGCAAATGGTTTTGCTATCACCTTTTGGCTACCGTGGGGGAGCGCAGTTCGATGCCAAAGGGGGCATGTGTGACCTTGGGGCGCATGCTTTTTTTGCCATACCAGAATATGAAGACGCGTATTAACACTTTGCTTCACTGTAACCACGGTGGGAGACGAGGAAAGACCTGTGTTGTTTCCTTTATATTTAATAAGCTTATGTTATGCAGGGATAGTTATAACAATTTTAAAGACAAATTATACTTTTTATTGTCACGGTGGAGAGTGGGGGGAGCGCAAAATATCTTATTTTTCCTGGGAGGGGAGTCACCAAAAATATCTTGAGAAGCATTGCGCTACGGTAAAAACGCACGCAGCTGCTGAAACCGATGCAAAGATTGACCGCTCTTGCAGCCCGTAAACACGCATGCACATGGCGATTTATCGAAGGCTGGCAAAGTTATCAAGTTTATTCAAATACATCTTTTGACTAATTGACTTATCAAAAAAGCACACAGGTCAACTTGCAAAGTTTGTGAGTCACGGGTTGCGTTTTTTAGGCACGTTTTTCAACATGTTGTTGTTTATATATGTGCAGCCCTTTGAGACACTTGTGATTTAGGGATATATAAATAAACATTGATTGATTTTGGCTTGCTTTTGTCTTTCCACAATAAAGCAATACACGAATGCGTCGGTAGTTTGTGCTTTTTTACACGTTTCGGGCCTGCGGTCGACATGGCACGCCCCCAAACAGACTCACGCAAATGAAGTATGTGCGACTATGCCAGAGCCCAGACTGATAATTGAATGAGTCATTTATAATTGAAGGAAGAGACAGCCCTGAAAGACCGGATTAGACCCTGGGTGAAATATGCTGTGTTGGAAAAGAGTGTTTGTGCCCATTTAGTGTTAAGGAGTTTAAAAACTCATAATGTTAAATAAACGTTTGTATAAATCAAATTGTCTAGTCCTGTGTTGGCCGTACATTTTAATTGGGTACATTTCTTAAAGGTTTGAAAAAGTATGTTTTTGTGATTAATAAGTTACCTATGGGCAAAATGTGATGAATCGTGATTAAATATTTCAATCGTCTGACAACTCGGGTCTCAATATCAGAAACTGCTGGTGGTATGACCCTAAAAGTAAACATGGTTAAATGCTGAATAATTCTCTGCGCTGGTATACCTAATGATGTGGTCAGTGAGTTCATAACAGAATGTTTATCCCCCTCCTTTCCCTTACGCTTGTCGTCTTCTGTCTCCGTTCAGTTTGTAGAATACTGCTCTGCGATGACAGAGGACTGTCCCCAGGTGTTGGCCTTCCTTCAAACCAAGCACTCCAAAGCCTGTCCGGTCTACCTGACGTCCGTGGAGTTCCGCAACAGTTTGGGCCGATGTTTGACCCAAGTTCAGGCGAACCGCTCCAAGACCTTTGTCTACATCAACGAACTGTGCACGGTGCTGAGGCAGCACGCCGCCAAGAGGAGGCAGACAGTGACTGCGGTCGAGCTCGCTCCCTCTACCTCGACATTGAATTGTCTACCGTCTACTTCGGCTGAGTGCCAAACCAGAAGTCAGGCTAAAGTTGGGACGAGTAAGCAGGAAGCTAGCGGCAAACCAGCAGCAGAAGATAAGAAACAGACTACGTCAGACCTTCAGGATGACGAGCAGAAAGCGGAGAAAAAGGCATCACGGGCGTCTAGGAAACAGGTTAGAACAATTTAACTAGTTACCCGGCGAGGTAAAGCGCAAGGAGCAGTAAATAGTTGTTAAAAACTTAACATTTTTTGCAACACATATTTAAAAGCATCAGGACTAGGGCTGGGCGATCTGGCCTTTTTTTAATATCTCGATATTTTTAGGCCATATCGCGATACACAATATATATCAATATTTTCCCTTAGCCTTGAATGAACACTTGATACATATAATCACAGCAGTATGATGATTCTATGTGTCTACATTAAAACATTTTTGTTCATACTGCATTAATATATGCTCGTTTTAAACTTTCATGCAGAGAAGGAAATCACAACTAAGTCAATTTAGCAAAAACTAAACAGTTATTACGCAGTTGCACAAACATTCATGTCATTTCCAAAACAGAAAGTGCAAGATTGTCAGTGACATTTTAAAACAAGCTATTAGTGCACTTTTGTGCATGATGTCACTAAGATGACATATCAAAACAACACTAAATTAAAGTGCAGAACGCCATTACAATAGTTTAAAACAAATAAAGTGCACTTTTGTGCATGATGTCACACAAGATATTTCAATAACTGTCAAATAAAAATGAGCTGCATAATAGGAAATCAAATAGTGTTCGTCCTTCGCTATGTGGTAGGTTCCTGCGGACATTACCTTCTTTTGTTGTTGACTATATTTTTCATACGGTGTTGATCTGGAAATGTGTGCCTCTGCGTTTTGATGGTGTGGGTGTGTGGCACCGAATGGAGATGTTGACATGCAGAGTAAGCCCCCTTCATTCTCAAGCAGGTGACTTTTCAAATTGATCCTACATATTAGCAGTAATCCTACTTTTTGTAGCTACGTTTTTGCCCCACACTTGCCAAATTACGGTTGTCTGTTCGACATATTCCCGCTTGAAGCCAAACCACCGCCAGACGATGGACCCCCTGCTGTTGTTTTTGGGAATTAATTTTTAATTCATTTGTTACCACATTCGCACCTTCTTTCTCTTGTATTACCACTCGCATGGCTCCACTAGCATCACAGCTAACGTTACCCATGCTGCTACCTCTCTGCTTTGCGAGGGCGTATGACGTGACAGTATGTGACGTATGTAAGAAGGTGCGCTTGCTGTCAGTGAGAAGGAGAAAAGAAGAGCCTGTAGTGTAATGCCCGCAGCTAAAAGCAACTGCGTGATAAGGTATACTCGGATATCATGATATAGTCATTTTCTATATCGCACAGAGACTAACCTGCCCGGCCCTAATCAGAACACAACAGAGCTGTGTTGACAAACACGTTTTATTCAATGCCACGTCGCTGTTACGGCTGCCAATTGCCACATTAAATAATATAGGAATGCAGTCCTCCCTCACCTCATCGCCCCCAAATATTGCGGCTTCACTTTTTTTTTAAAGCATTTCCAAAAAATGTTGTTACTAAATTAGACATTTCCAAGCATAAAAAAATGTCTATACAGTATAATCTAAAAATATCAAGACTACATTAGAACTGTGCACTTAAGTAACCCAAATCAATCAGAGCGTGCTGTTCAGTATCGTGCCCACTGATTGGTTCAGCGTCAGACAGCCTTACTACATTGAATTTAGCATGTAAGTTGACAAATAAGTATTATTTCATGTCGAGAGGGCTCTTCTACTGTTGAAAAACATATTTGGGTTTTTAACAGTTTTTTATGCACGAGCTGTGAAAATATTTGATTTATAATTACGATTGCTACTTTTCGGAAATTCATTAATCGCAGTCATGTCCAGAATCAATTAACAGCTAGAAACAAGGGACGACTGTATTAGGGTTCGCCTCATGATATCATTTCACAATTGCTT
The DNA here is from genome assembly GCF_033978795.1 of Nerophis ophidion. Classification (NCBI taxonomy): domain Eukaryota; kingdom Metazoa; phylum Chordata; class Actinopteri; order Syngnathiformes; family Syngnathidae; genus Nerophis; species Nerophis ophidion. The sequence continues at coordinate 17,809,456 of NC_084614.1, read as the reverse complement.
ATGCATTTCATTATTTTTCAATGAGCACCGTTAGATAAAAATCTGTAAATGTTACCCTAAAAATTGGCACCTCTGTTGCCAACATTTTAGAGTAAAGTTTATGGCATTTGGAAAAACCGTACCACCGTTTTTTTTACGGTAATACTTTGGCGACTGGACTGCCTGTTTTTTTTTTAACAGTAAAATTCACGGTTGTTGTTCGTACAGTATGGACAAAACAGTACCACAGTTTTTTTACGGTAAAATTCTGGTGACTGAGACGACAGTCTTTTGAGGTGTATTAATGGATCTCTGACCAGCTTAAAATAGGACTTTTTGACTACCGTATTTCCTTGACTAGCCGCCGGGCGCTAATTAATTTAAAAACTCTTCTCACTCCTGCGCTTATTCAAGGCATGCGGTAAAAGTAAGCAGGCGCTAATAATTTTAAAATCTCTTCTCACCCCTGCGCTTACCAATGACATGCAGTAAAAAATTGAGTGTGATGTAAAAAAAATAAAAATAAAATAAATAATTCTTCTGCGGCCGCGGCCCGGTGGTTGGGGACCACTGCTCTACAACATGTCATCGCGCCCACCTTTACACCATGCTATCTGCGTGCCGGTCGGACGCATGCTAATCGCTGCTTCTCTTTCGAGATTGCAATGCATACTTGGTCAACAGCCATACCTTTTACACTGATGGTTGTGATATAAACAACTTTAACACTCTTACTAATATGCGCCACACTCTGTGAACCCACACCAAACACTTTTCTGGAGAACATTGGCTCTCTAACACATTATAAACGCAACATAAGAATTACCCAGAATTTCAATGCATCCATGACTCTTCGCTATATTATACACGCGCCCCAACCCCACCCACCTCAACCGGCGCACGGAAGGGGGAGGGGGGGGGACGGGGGTTGGTGCTAGCGGGTGTATAATATAGCCAAGAGTCATGGATGCATTGGAATTCTGGGTAATTCTTATGTTACGTTTATAATATGTTACAGAGTCAATGTTCTCCAGAAATGTGTTTGGTGTGGGTTCACAGAGTGTGGCGCATATTAGTAAGAGTGTTAAAGACAAGTTGTTTTATATCACAACCATCAGTGTGATCTGTATGGCTGTGGAACAAGACCCCTGGTTTACACATAATAAAAGCAAAAAAAACCTCCTCCGCCATTTTGGAAATGACGACAGGGGAAGCGTCACTCATGACATCACGACTTTGACCCGGCGGTAAAAGTAAGCATGCGCTAATAAATTTGGGGAGCGAGTTCGACCCGGCTGTAATTCAGGGCAGGCGCATATCACATGCCAGGCGGCTATTCAAGGAAATACGGTATACATTATTATCCATTTGATCATTGAAGATGTACAAAATAAGTCCTGGTCCCTAGCTTTCTAAATTATGACCCCATTACTGGTTTAGTTAAATCTTTTGTGTTTGTAAAGCATGTATAAGGGCAATTCTAAATCTCCCATACGCTATCACATGAACATCAAGTTAATAAGGGTACATTGTGGGCTCTGAACCGAGGATGTCGTTGTGTCTTGTGCAGGCGTTTGAGACACTTGTGATTTAGGGCTATATAAATAAATATTGATTGATGATTACAAGTACTTATGTTCAATAAAAATGTTAGAATTCTGTCAGAAAGAGTAGTGGGCAATCGTTTTATTATATAGCGGCATTTCAAGCATGTTAATACAGTTGCAAAAAAACAAACTATAAACAGTGCGGTGAGTCACTTTCAAATACGTGTGGGGAGTGAAGCGAGATCTAATAGATAACAAACGCCAAATGTTGGTGTCCCAATGCTTACCCTTCACCGTGCGAAAGGAAATTTTTTTCAGCTGAACTCTGCCTGTGCTCCTAGATCGCATACCTAGAGAAGCTGCTGAAGGTGTACAACGATGAGATCTGCCAGCTTCAGCGTGCTGAGCTGTCTCTAGACGACCTGGGGGCTGAGGACTCCTTGTACATCCAGGAGCACAAGCTCAAGCGCAAGGTTCGTTTGACCGGGTCTGTCTGGCAAAGCCTGTGTCGCTTACTCCTCTCTCTTTACCCCTCTTACAGATGATGAAGATTTACGAAAAGCTGTGTGAGCTGAAGGGCTGTGGATCACAGACGGGCCGAGTCATCGAGCAGAAGATTGTTTATAGTAGCACGCGCTATCCAGAGATCAACAAGAGGGTGAGTTGTTGCTGTCTCATAGAACTGCAATTATAGGCAGTTGTAGCTACTGGTGAAGTGGCAATGTTTTGCTTGTTGGACAGCAGCCAGAGTCCATCTTCAGCTGTCTAAGTTGGGGTTTTTTGTTCGTTTATTTCATTACTTTAATGTCTAAAAAAAAAACTATCAACATTTAAAACAAATAATGAACGAAAAGGAGCAGAAAGAAGTAAAACATATCTTCCCCCTATTCATATAGTTAAATTTTTTGTTCAATTCAGAAGACTATAGTCATAACATACATATTTCGTAACATACAACAAACATGGAAACAGTAATTTACTCCAAGTCATATCTTTTCATCATCATAAGTTTTAGTTTATTTTTAAAACATTAGGAGATTTAGGATGCTTTATTTCACTGTCAAGGTTGTTCCATAAGCTAACACTTTTAATTGAAATACTTATTTCCTTTATCTCTGTTCTAAATCTTGATTTATTAAAGTTTTCAGTTCCTTTTAGATTGTAATTACTATCTTTTTTAACAAATCCGTTTTGAATGTTGTTTGGAAGAATTTGTGGATGTGCTTTGTTTATGACATTCAAGATATTGTACTCTACCAATTAATGACATTTCAAAGGATTTAACTGTTTGAATATTGGGTTGGTGGGTTCCCTGTATGCATTTCCAATAATGATACTTACGGCTCTTTTCTGCAGAAAGATGATTGGATTTAAATTTACTACAGGCACTGTCCCACACTTCAATACAGTATGTTAGTTATGGAACAATCAGTGAATTATACAAAATATACAATGTTTTTTGCTTCACTTTGTGTAAAACAGAAATAGTTTTATATACTTTAGCCTTTAATATGTGATTTCCATGGCAAATGTTCATCAATCATCACACCCAAAAACTTGACCCCTTATGTTCTTTAAATTTCAACTCCTTTGACATTTAGGATAATAGGATTATCTGTATACATCAAACCATATTTTAATTTTAATAAATTTGTTTTCAACCACCTCTAGCACATCCCTTTCTTTTTTCCTGAATAAAATAAGGTTGTGTCGTCCGCAAATGAAATAGACTTAAAAAGTTTGGAAACTCTGGTAATATCATTGACATACATCAGAAACAGTATTGGTCCAAGGACCGATGCTTGTAGTACTCCACAACTGATATATAAGGCAGACTTCCACAAGCTGTTTAATGGGTCAAGTTGGGGAGATGGGTTTTAATTTTAAAGATTTTATGAACCTTATCTTTTAAATGTGTGTGCATGCGCGATAATATCCACGTTTTTGGACCGCTCTGAGAAATACTTATCTGTAATTTAGCTAAAGCAGAGTGGAGCTTCTCAAAGCTGTAAATATAATGAAGAAATATCTGAGATCCACATATGAACACCACACTGACTTGTCATCATCTGCATCAACCAGATTACTTGTATTACTGTATTTTTAACTGCAGGCCAAAGCAGACCAAATTAGATTTTTTTCAAACTTTTTTTTCCAGCTGACTGAGATTGCCAGTCAAATGTGATCTTTATCAGACTCAAGTTTATATGTGCACTGTCCCCAAATTAGCCTCTGCGTCACCTGCATGCGCAGTTGGATAAAGTAAAAACGAGGAAAAAACAAACTTGTTGACTGGATTCCGTAATGAACAAGGAAATCGTCACGACTACTTTGCAAAATAAAAGCTGCCACACATTAAAAAATAGGCTTATTTACAAGAAAAAAAATTGAAGTACTATAATATATGAATGGATGTATGCTCAAAAAATAAAACGAACATTAAAAAACCATTGTTACTCCAAGTAGGGTTGGGCGATATGGCCTTTTTTAATATCTCAATATTTTTAGGCCATATCGCGATACACGATATACAGTATTTTCCGGAGTATAAGTCGCTCCGGAGTATAAGTCGCACCTGCCGAAGATGGATAATAAAGAAGGGAAAAAACATATATAAGTCACACTGGTGTATAAGTCTCATTTTTGGAGGAAATTTATTTGATAAAACCCAACACCAAGAATAGACATTTGAAAGGCAATTTAAAATAAATAAAGAATAGTGAACAACAGGCTGAATAAGTTTACGATATATGAGGCATAAATAACCAACTGAGAAGGTGCCTAGTATGTTAACGTAACATATTATGGTAAGAGTCATTCAAATAACTATAATATAAAGAACATGCTATACGTTTACCAAACAATCTGTCACTCCTAAATCCTATGAAATCTTATACGTCTATATTCTTACGTGAATGAGCTAAATAATATTATTTGATATTTTTTGGTAATGTGTTAATTTCACACATAAGTCGCTCCTGAGCATAAGACGCATCCCAGGCCAAACTATGAAAAAAACTGTGACTAATAGTCCGAAAAATATGGCATACCTCGAAATTTGGCCTTGGACTTGAATGAACACTTGATACATATAATCACAGCAGTATGATGACTCTATGTGTCTACATTAAAACATTCTTGTTCATACAGCATTCATATATGCTACTTTTAAACTTTCATGCAGAGAAGGAAATCACAACTAAGTCAATTGATCAAGACCGTATTTATTAAGCAGTGGCACAAACGTTCATGTCATTTCCAAAACAGAAAGCGCAAAATTGTCAGAGACATTTTAAGTGTCAAATAAAAATGAGCTGCATAATAGGAAATCAAATAGTGTTCGTCCTTTGCTATGAGGTAGGTTACTACGGGCGTTATTAAATTCTATTTTTTTCATACGGTGTTTATGTGGAAATGTTTGCCGCAGCATTTTGATGATGTCTCACCGAACGGAGATGTTGATATGCGGAGTAATCACTCTTCATTCTCTAGCAGGTGACTTTTCAAATGATGCTACATATTAGCAGTAATGCTACTTTTTATAGCAACGCTTGTGCCGCATGCTTGACTTGTTACGGTTGTCTGTTCGACATATTCCCACTTGAAGCCAAACCACCGCCAGACAATGGACCCCTGCTGTTTTTCTTGGGAATTACTTATTCCTTCATTCGCACCTTCTTTCTCTCGTATTACCACACGCACGGCTATGCTAGCATCACAGCTAACGTTACCCATGCTGCTAGGGCGTATACGTATGTGACGGCTGACGTGACGTATGCAAGAAGGTGCGCTTTCTGTTTGTGAGAAGGAGAGACCGGAAGGAGCGAGGAGAGCCTGTAGTGTAATGCCCGCAGCTAAAAGCAACTGTGTGAGATTGTAGATAGATAGTACTTTATTGATTCTTTCAGGAGAGTTCCTTCAGGAAAATTAAAAATATGTATACTCGAATATCACCGTATAGTCATTTTCTATATCACGCAGAGGCAAACCCGCGATATATCGTGTATCGATATCGCCCAGCCCTAACTCCCAAGTCAACCACATATCTGTGAAATCAAACTGTCCACTTAGACATCTACACTGATTGACAAATCAATTTCACATGTTGTTCTGCAAATGGAATAGAAAACTAGTGGAAATTATAGGCAATTAGTGAGACACTCCCAGTAAAATAATTATTTTCAGGTGGTGACTTAAGATCACTTCACCATTCCTATGCTTTCTGGCTGATATTTTGGCCACTTTTGAATGGTGGCGGTGATTTCTCCTTTGTGGTAGCATAAGACAGAGTCTACAACCCACACAAGTGCCTAGGGTAGTGCAGCTCCTCCAGTTTGGCCCATTAATGCGAGTTGTGGCAAGAAGGTTTGCTGTGTCTGTCAGCATAGTGTTCAGAGCATAGAGTCTCCACCAGGAAACATCCTAGTACATCAGGAGACTTGGAGGAGGCTTTAGGAGAGCAACAACCCATTAGTTGGACCGCGACCTCCGCCTTTGTGCAAGGAGGAACAGTAGTAGCACTGCCAGGGCCCTGTAAAATGACCTCCAGCAGGCCACAAATGTGCATGTGTCAGCTCAAACAGAAACAGACTCCATGAGGGGGGTATGAAGGCCTGACGCCCACAGGTGGGGGTTTGTGCTTACAGCCCAACACCATGCAGGATGTTTGGCATTTGCCACAGAACACCAAGATTGACAGACGTGACAGAGTCTGGAGATGCCATGGAGAACGTTCTGCTGCCTGCAATATCCTCCAGCATGACCGGTTTGGCAGTCGGTCAGTAGTGGTGTGGGGTGGCATTTCTTTCGGCCCTCCATTAGGTACTGAGATGAGAATCTCAGACCCTTAGTGAGACCATTTTGCTGGTGCGGTTGGCCCTGGGTTCATCTTAATGCAAGACAATGCTAGACCCAATGTGGCTGGACTGTGTCAGCAGTTCCTGCAAGATGAAGGCATTTATGCTTTGGACTGGTCTGCCCGTTCACCATACCTGAATCCAATCGAGCTCATCTGGGACCTCATGTCTCGCTCCATCCACCAACGGCACGTTGCATCACAGACTGTCCAGTAGTGGGCGAATGCTTTAGTCCAGTTCTTGGAGGAGATCATTCAGGAGAGCATTCATCACCTCATCAAGAGTATGCCCAGCCGTTGTAGGGAGGTCATACAGGCACGAGGAGGCCATACACACAACTGAGCTTCATTTTGACTTATCAAATCAAAGTTGGATCAGCCTGTAGTGTGTTTTTATACTTTAATTTTGAGTGTGACTCCAAATTCAGACCTGCATGGGTTAATACATTTGATTTCCATTGATCATTTTTGTGTGATTTTGTCAGTTAAACTATGTTAAAAAAAAAAAAAACTAAAGTATTTTTTAATAAGAATATTTCATTCATTCAGATCTAAAATGTGTTCCCTTTATTTTTTTGAGTAGTTGATATCCAGTATCATATAGTGTAATATATTTGGGAGGATTCTAATCTTTTTATGGCTGTAAAGTAGAGCAGTGGTTCTCAAAGGGGGGTACGCGTACCCCTGGGGGTACTTGAAGGTATGACAAGCGGTATGTGAGATTTTTCAAAAATATTCTAAAAACAGCAACAAATCAAAAATCCTTTATAAATATATTTATTGAATAATAATTAAAAAAATATGAATGTAAGTTCATAAACTGTGAAAAGAAATGCAACAATGCAATATTCAGTGTTGACCGGTAGATTTTTTGTGGATATGTTCCATAAATATTGATGTTAAAGATTTCTATTTTTGTGAAGAAATGTTTAGAATTAAGTTCATGAATCCAGATGGATATCTGTTACAATCCCAAAAGAGGTCACTTTAAGTTGATGTCTACTTTTATGTGTAGAAATTTTTATTTATAATCAAATCACTTGTATATTTTTCAAAAAGTTTTTAGCTATTTTGATATCTTTTTTTCCAAATAGATTGTAGCTGAGATAGGCGCCAGCGCCCTCCGCGACCCCGAAAGGGAATAAGCGGTAGAAATGGATGGATGGATAGTTCAAGAAAGACCACTTCAAATGAGCAATATTTTGCACTGTTATACAATTTAATAAATCAGAAACTGATGACATAGTGCTGTATTTTACTTCTTTATATCTTTTTTTCAACCAAAAATGCTTTGTTCTGATTAGGAGGTACTTGAATTAAAAAATGTTCACAGGGGGTACATCACTGGAAAAATGTTGAGAACCACTGAAGTAGATGACACACAGACAACAGCGTGGAACTACAATAGCTTTATTTTTCAACTGGCGTTAAAAACTTATGCAATGTACGTAACATGCAAGCAAATATGCCTCAGCGTACGCGTCACTTTTGACAATCGCTATTTCTTAGGAATCAAAGTATTTATATACTATCATATATTACACAAAGCTTATTTCCGCACTATTGACTAGTGATGTGCCGAAAAAGACTTTGATCACCAAAACGGCGCTGCCAAAACTGGATGTTGTGATGAAGTATCCATTTTTGCTGGCGGCCCGCATGTTTTTTTGAGCACTCAAATGACGTAGCTCGATCAAAGATGACGTATACGTCGCATTGCCGTTCAGAGTGCAGTCAGATTTGAAAATATGGATTCGGACTACCTCTTGATGTGGCCCCAATCTGATGTGAAAATATCAAATTTGAAGCTATTTGGAGCGTTTTGACTGGCAAAAAAAATATCCTATGTGTGTCGCTTGAGGGCCGAAAAAATCAGATTTAGTGTCCAGATAAACAGAGCCATCAAGATGTAATTAATGATTTTATTAAGGAAAGGCAAAAAGGGTCAAGATTCAGACAACTATTTAAACAATTCAACACTAAGTTTGCCCTAGTGTGTGAATGTGAGTGTGAATGTTTTCTGTCTATCTGTGTTGGCCCTGCGATGAGGTGGTGACTTGTCCAGGGTGTACGCCGCCTTCCGCCCGATTGTAGCTGAGATAGGCACCAGTGCCCCCCGCGACCCCAAAGGGACAAGTGGTAGAAAATGGATGGATGAAATATTAATTGTAATTTAGTATAGCATTATTTAATTGTGTGTTCAAAAAAGTATGCCTCTAGAAAAAAGTTATTGCAAAATATTGTTGACGCCAGACAGTAACCCCTTGTTTATCGCTGTTATTTGGTTCCGGACATGGCCGCCATAAATGAATTTCAGCGAAGTATGAATCATTAATTATCAATCAAACTTTTTCTTAGCTAGAGCATAAAAAAATGGTTTACTACCTTCTAAATAAATTTTTGAAGGTGGGCTGTGTAACCCCTGGAAATTATATCGTAACAAGCTGACCAGTCACAGCTCCTTATTTTTCCCCTTTTATTTTAACAACAATATGACACACATTTCAATTCAAACAATCTGAACATACAAGTAAACATGTCTTTGTTTTTTTTTAATTATATGTACATAACTTATTTTTCTGTATAATTTTCAAACAGTAACATAAGAAATTGAAAATTACCGTAAGGAAATGATAAACAAAGAAACACGTGCAAGGGACAACAACAAAAAATAGAACCAAAAAACAGAAGCATTAAAGTATTTTTTTGATGAAAATGGTGTTAATAATGTCTTTTATGATGTGGGAAGTTTTCATGACCTATGTTTTTAATCGTCATCATTAGTGAACGCTGGTTAAAGCCCGTGGATGGCAAACTACAGAGAGGCGTTCTGCAGCGTTTTCACAAATTCCTCCAAACTTGGCTCAATGGGCATCAACATGGTGAAATCACACAGCTATTAGCTAACCACAAGTCGGGCGATTGAAGGCATGCAGCAGTAAACAGTGTCAAATTTCTTAGGCGGGGCCAACAAAGTAATATCGGCTGTAAGAAAAAAAAGAAATAAACACTCACATTAAACGGTCTTGTGAGCAATTCTAATTTACTTAAGAGTAAGAGTTAATGTAAACTTTTCAATATTATCATTGTCAGATGCCTACAATTTTGTCTGTACAGACAATTGTAAGCGTATGACAATAAATAACTATATGCAGTAGATCATGGGCATTAAATGTATTTTAAGGGGTATTAAAAAGGCATGAAAATCATTAAATTAAACTTGCCGATACCTGCAGAAACCCTGATGTATTAACAGTAAATTTATCTATTTATTAATGGTGACCGTAACAAAATCAACACAATATTTTAACTAGTTTCAACTTCTTTATTGTCTTTCATTACATACAATTGTTTGATCAGAACAACTCAATAGTACACATTGACAAACAAAAACTACTTTCTACGACTCAGTTAAATTAGTTTTTACCCTTAAAAGTCCTCCTGTGTCCAGGGAATTATTCCCTTAGTTTGTAAACATTAACAAATACAACAAAAAGAAAGATATTGCATAACTGATAAAATCTACCAATCTATTCCTAATAATTTCCTATTATCTGCTTGTTTTTTTGCTGCAACACAGTTTTATGTAAACTTCTTAAAGTTTACTAAGCAACTATTTCTTGGGGTTTTTCAAGCTAGCTTTGTGGTTGGCTTAGCTATTAGCATGTCTGCTAATACTGACACATAGTTTGTGGCCAACTGATTCTCAGCCAGAGTGTAAAAATAAATACAGTATCAGCCAGAGGGTATCGGCATTAAAAGGCAGTAATCGGCAACGGTGATCACATTTTTTTTCCAAAGATCATCCGATACCGATCAGTGGCGAAATAATAAACACATCCCTACTTTAGACATTAAATGACACCTTTTGGTAACATTCAGTTATTGAAAAAAAACAAAAAATCTTTAGGGTGCGGCACCCAAAACAGGCTAGGACCGATTCTGCTACCAAAAAAAATAAACTGGTAGCAGGAAGTGGCGCCTCGTTGCATACAGTCTCAGTTAAGTTTCTCTCCTTTCAGATCGAGCGCTTCATCAACAGCCCTGAGGCCCGGAAGAACCCGCCTGACTACCAGGACATCCTGCAGCAGGTCCTGCTAGCCAACAAGCGCCACAACCTGTGCCTGAGCAGGAAGCAGCTCAACCAGATTGCCCAGGAAGCCTTTAGGGAGACTGGCAGCCAGATCCAGGAGAGGCGGCACCTGGATCTGGTCTACAACTTTGGTTCCCATTTGACGGATGGCTATGTGCCCGGTAAGACAAGTCTTCCTTTTTTTTTTTCTTTTTTTTTTTTTTTGTCTATTTGACATGTGCAAAGTGAATGTGGAAAGGGTAGGCAAAATAATCTTTTAACTTCAGCCTATACCTTTTTAGTCAGGAAATGTAAACCGATACTTCTATTTATTTATCTGCTATGCACTTGGAAGTGTACTGTGAACATGAACTGATGACCAAATAAAAAACATTGAATTGAATTTTCTCGCAACACTGCGTATTGTCAACCCGCTCCTGTGTGCTTCCTAAGCCAAAGACCCGGCGCTGATGGACCAATCGCTGCTACGGAAGCTGCGCTCAAACCGGGAAGTGGCTCTGAACCACCTGGAGGACGTCATCAGCAAATATGCAGTCCAACAGGAGGACACAGAGGAGCAAGACAGGATGCGACGACAGGGCAAAGACAGCAAGGAGGTCCGCATCAATTGTTGCTTGTTGGTTCTCCTGGAGTCACAGCCTCTACTTCTCAGGGCCCAAAAGCAGAAGGAACCAAAGCAGTCAACGAGGTGGAGGAAGACGAAGAGGAGGATGAAGACGATGCGTCCTCAGATCCAGACATCGAGGACGAGATCCAGGCCAGCACCCAGCAGAATGGTGCAGGTCTGAATCGTTTAAGAGGAGCTCATCTCTTAAGCTCCAAATCTTTATGCCTCTTTTCCTCCCTTATTAGACGATGGCGACACCGAGGAGGAAAATGGCGACAACGAGGAGGAGGAGGAGGAGGATGGCGACAACGAGGAGGAGGAGGATGGCGACAACGAGGAGGAGGATGGCGACAACGAGGAGGATGGCAACAACGAGGAGGATGGCAACAACGAGGCGGATGGCGACAATGAGGCGGAGCAAACATTGGACGCCCACAACACGGAACACCAGACGTTGCCAAGAAGCGTCTGTGTGGCCGAGGCAACAACGGGAAACGTAAAAGACAAGGCGCTGACGAGTGGGGGGCTTTCCCCTCTCTCCGATGTCAGCGAGTCGCTTATCACGCCACTGCCGGACGTCATATCTTCTAGCAACAGTCCCAGCCAGTCGGAGTCTTCGCATACACCCTCAGCCAACGGTACCAGCAACATAGCCAACGACAGGGCATCCTCGCCAATGCTCCCAGCAATGTTTGCAAAGTGCAACTCCCCCTTTTCTAACGGCACATCGCCACTGGGAAAGAGCCTGAAGAGGAAGAGGACGGTCATAAAGAATCACATCAGTGTCAACGACAGGTAACGATCATTTCCCAAATACATTGCAACCCACTTACCGTATTTTTCTGATTATAAGTCGCTCCTGAGTATAAGTTGCACCGGCCGAAAATGCATATTAAAGAAGGAAAAAAACATATATATGTCGCACTGGAGTATAAGTCACATTTTAGGGGACAATTTGATAAAATCCATCACCAAGAATAGACATTTGAAAGGCAATTTAAAATAAATAAAGAATAGTGAACAACAGGCTGAATAAGTGTACGTTATATGAGGCATAAATAACCAACTGAGAAGGTGCCTGGTATGTTAACGTAACATATTATGGTAAAAGTCATTCAAATAACTATAACATATAGAACATGCTATACGTTTACCAAACAATCTGTCACTCTAATCGATAAATCCGATGAAATCTTCTTCCTCGATGTCGCTTCTAAACAACTCTGCCAACTCCAAAGGTATGCGCCGCTTCCTCTTGTTGTTTTCTGCTGCATATTTCACTACGTCCATCTTGTAATCTGCAGTACATGATTTCCTTTTCGATGCCATTTTTGTTCAGCCCTTCTCAGTTTTTATAAGTTACCGCCAACGTTGAAATGATCCATTTTAATAGCTACAGCAGTGGTTCTTAACCTTGTTGGAGGCACCGAACCCCACCAGTTTCATATGCGCATTCACCGAACCCTTCTTTAGTGAAAAATAAAATGTTTTTTTTTTTTTAAATTCAAGACAAAGTGGTATGCTTTTGGTAACACTTTAGTATAGGGGAACATATTCTAAGTAACAAAGACTTAATTTAGAGTTATTTGGACACTAGGGGAACATGTTCTAAGTAATAGAATATGTTAGTTATTTGGTTAGGGTTAGAGGGTCAGGTTATATATAAATAAGGCCATGCCGAATAAGGCATTAATTAGTACTTAATGACTAGTTAAGGAACCAATATGTTACTAATTTGCATGTTAATAAGCAACTAATTAATGGTGAATATGTTCCCCATACTAAAGTGTTACCATATTTCTTTTACTGGTGCACAAAATCAATCGTGCATGAACATCACCTTGTTCAAACAACAAAACTAAGACAGTGCATAAACTCACAACAAATTACACACCTGCAAATCAATAAGCTGTTGCCGTATCCGTATTATGCCAACAAGGAGAAGTTTGTATTTACACGAAGAGTCGGGTGTGTTTTGATCTCCGCCGAACCCCTGAGGTCGACTCACCGAACCCTGGGGCTGCCTAGCTCGGTTGGTAGAGCGGCTGTGCCAGCAACTTGAGGGTTGCAGGTTCGATTCCCCCTTCCGCTATCCTAGTCACTGCCGTTGTGTCCTTGGGCAAGACACTTTACCCAGCTGATCCAGTGCCACCCACACTGGTTTAAATGTAACTTAGATATTGGGTTTCACTATGTAAAGCGCTTTGAGTCACTAGAGAAAAGCGCTATATAAATATAATTCACTTCACTTCACTAAGAACCACTGAGCTACAGCAATAGCATATAGCAGTTAGCATCCCATGACCCACAATGCACTTCTGCCATGACCCTCCCCCGCCCAAGTTTTATTGGTTGACGTGTATGTGGGTGTATGTGACGATTGCAGACGTGTGTGTGACGATTGCTGACATTTTCTTCATCTCTTCCGCAAATTAGATAAATAATGTTTTTTGATATTTTACGGTAATGTGTTAATAATTCTCACACATAAGTCGCTCCGGAGTATATGTCGCACCCCCGGCCAAACTATGAAAAAAACTGCGACTTTTAGTCCGAAAAATAAGGCATGTCAACAATCCGTCTGTCAATAAACCCCTGAAGTCCTGTAGCACCGCGTTCCACATGTTAATAAAAAAAAAGTGCCCGCTTTAGTCGACGTCGCCATGCATGGTCGACTGCTTCGGGTCACCCGCAAAAACATCGCCGGTGATAACATGCATACTTGCCAACCCTCCCGAATTTTCCGGGAGACTCCCGAATTTCAGTGCCTCTCCCAAAAATCTCCCGGGAGCACCATTCTCCCGAATTTCTCCCGATTTCCAGCCGGACCTGAATGTGGACAGCCTGTCGTCATGTCCACTTTTCCTCCATGTAAACAGCGTGCCGACCCAGTCTGGTTATAACAGGGGTCACCAACCTTTTTGAAACCAAGATCTACTTCTTGGGTACTGATTAATGCGAAGGGCTACCAGTTTTGATACACACTTAAATAAATTGCCAGAAATAGCCAATTTGCTCAATTTACCTTTATCTCTATGTTATTATTAATAATTAATGATATTTATCTTTGTGGAAACACTGATCATCTTAATGATTTCTCACAAAGTTCGCCATCAAAAAGAGAAGCCTGGCCTGTGTAAGAGCCAGGACTATTCTTATAAATCCATGTGTACACAAATTATCTTCTTTAAATAACACTAATTGCATTATCAAGTATTCATACTATATTATTCAATATATTATTAGTATTCATAATAAATATTCAATAATTTCTATTTCTTTCCAAATATAAATCAATAAACATATCAGAATCACAATATGCAATAAAATGCTAAAATAACCATTGGCAGCATAATTATGACCTAAACAAAGCAGTCAGTGCACTAAACATGCTTATTATCTAAACACATTTAAAAGTACATTCTATACACAATTGTTATCAGTCATTAATTGAAGTCATAAACCTTTCATATGGACGATTGAGAAAATGCCACAAAGACTGTTGCAATGAAGAAATATTAATGCTTAAAGTGCTATTGTCATAAATATGGACTCACCAACTCAGCTTCTACAGTCAAACACCGCTTAATGACAAAGAATCTGGCAATGGTAGTCGGCTCTATAAAGTTACAAATAGGCATGTAGTTTAAAATCCGTCAGCACAATGTTTCAGGTGAAAACGAAAATTAAAAACCTACATCGAGCAGAAATACCATCGATCTCCTCTCACGTCCTGTCTCCTGGCTACTTCCTGCTACCGGCTTATAAGCACCACTAATTGGACCGCGGCGGTCACGTGACAAGGGAGAGTGCACAGAGCTCCCGAAGAGTAAACAGAGCAAGAGCATACCAGTCACTTCCGGCTACCGGCATATAACTACAGCTGATTGGACTGTGGCGGTCACGTGACTAGGAAGCGCGCAAAGAGTAAATAGAAAGGCAAGAGCCTAATAGTCTCCGCAAAAGTTTGTATGTATTTGACACATGCGTTACACCTGCTATTTGAGCTATTTTTAGAACAGGCCCGGGGGCGACTCATCTGGGCACCGCGTTGGTGACCCCTGGGTTATAACATCTACGGCTTTTGGAGCTCAGTGCACAACTGCACACACAACAAGGAGACTATTATATATGTCTCTGTTATCCATAGGTTTATCTATAACCCATAAAGTAGGCAGGCACGGAGCTATTTTTCAGCGTTTGTTTATTCAAACGAGCACGTTTATACGCTAACACACAACATCCGGATTCCCATCATGCAATGCTTCAAAACTACGGCAAGTAGTAATGTCCAAAAAAAGATAGGGACAGAGAATAGAACGAGGATGGACAATTCAACCCTAAACTCACTCCTTTCCTGCAAATTAAATTTCACAGATGCTGCCCATACTTATGCTCCTTCAAAGGCTGCGCTACTGGCTGCAAACCAAACTTTCAAATACAACAATGAGTAGAGAGGAATGTTATGTGTGTGTATATGTGTAAATAAAGGAACACTGAAATTCAAGTATTTCTTTTAAACACATCAAACCCCCCCAATCTCCTGAATTCGGAGGTCTCAAGGTTGGCAACTGTGATAACATGTAAAGTGTGAGGATATGCAAAGCAGACCTTGTGTTATGGCAGTGAATCTTTGATATGCGAACATTTAACGCGGGGACATGTTCTACATTTGGAGGGACACAGCATCAGTAAGAGTGTTAGCTTATGCCTTGTTATCTATCTAACAAGGGTGAGACAAACTTGTGTCAAAAATAACTATAACTTTCATTTTAGCCAAAGTCAACAAGCTAAACTTTGTCTACATCAATTCAAGTACGTTTTAAAGCAGTGTCAATTTGCAATGCTGTAAAGATTAAGCATACAATCTATTAAATGGCCAACATTTTAAGAATTGATCGAAGATAGAATTAGTCAGAGTACGTCGGACTACGCTAGTCGTAATGCTCCGACAATCCATCAAGCGTTTGAGCGCCGTGTGCAAAGTTCTATGTTCTCAATTGAACATAAAGTTTTGGTGTGGTTTACTGGCGTCATCTTGCGGTCTACATGTATCTCATATGTGCGACGGCCATCTACTCGTCACACTTAGCAAATAAAATTGCTCTGAGGTCGGTTATAAGGCTCCCTGTTGATTTTTGACAAAATGAAATAATTTTAAGTGAGTCTTATTGTCCCAAAAATACGGTAATTTTTTTTTTTTTTTTTTTTGTAGCACTTTGCCTTTCCTTCCTTTTTAAATGGACAACATTTTATTGGTCATTTAAATTTTTTGTAACCGCTGAATAAACAGCACAGTTACAGAATGAATAAATATGAATGAATCAGTCATCTCTGTTGTTAGTAAGCACATGCCTAAAAAAACTTTAGAAGTCGATGGAAAAATTAGAGCCATTAAAGGTGTAGGCTTTTTTATCCCATTAGTCAATTAATTTTTAAGATAGTCGTTGACTAATCAACTATCAAAATAACTGAGTTGCGGCCCTAGTGTCAACTATAATAACTAACAAAAATATATATTCTAATTGTCATTCTTGTCAAGACATGCGGAGGCGAGCTCTTTATGTTTGAGTCACATGATGGTTGAGTCCGCATGTTTGAACTGAAAGGGAGTAAATGGGAAAGTCTTATTTCTGCTGACTGCCATGTTTTATTTTTTATGCTGCTTTTATGCAAGTGTTTGTTTTCATATTTATAAGAAACCTACAAAAATCAGCAACAAATGGATTATTTGGTATCATTTTGAATTGTGTGTTGTAATTAGGGATGTGCCAATGCTGATACCTGTATCGGATTAAGCACCGCTACGGCACCTTTTGAAAGAAATGATATCAGTAAGTTCTTGTGAATACATCTACGATACAATAAAAATACATATTTTTTATTAAATAACCTTGGGTCTACGACCTAAATAGAGCGGTAAGCATGCTAATTTTGCTCCACTGAAATTACTTATTTGCCTGTTTTTCACCAGAAACAGAAGTTTAAAGCTGCTAGCGCAACCAAAGCAAACATCGTGGGAGCGGTGTGGCAATATTACATCCTCGAGCTGCCAACAAGTCGATTTGCAACATGCAAACTTAACAACATCTCTGTTTCAAGGTTTAGGACGTTTCAATACAAGCAACCTCATACAGACGCTCACAACGAAGTTACTGTGCCTAAAGCTAACGAAGCGGGACAAAAACAACAAACCCTGACAGATTCATTAACCGATTTTTACAAGAATCCCATTTTTGGTAAACTTATCGAATTTACAGTATTGGATGATCAACCAGTCTCAGGGGTGGAAAATATAACCTTTTGACCGTTGGAGTATATGGAGCCGTGTTCCTGGTCGTACATACATGACCGAAACCATCTTTCCCCACCTGTGTAAAATGTATTATTATTAATGTGTTGAATTTATTACATTGTCCACTACTTGCCGACATATAAGCAGCATTAAAAATATCAGACTATTAAAATGAATGGAATCTTCATGTGGGTAAAATTCCTTATTTAGTAGGGGTGTAACGGTACACAAAAATTTCGGTTCGGTACGTACCTCGGTTCAGAGTTCACGGTTCGGTTCATTTTCGGTACAGTAAGAAAACGACAAAATATAAATTTTTTGGTTATTTATTTCCCAAATTTGCAAAATCCATCCACCAAAAATATTTTTCTTTGTGGAATATTTGATGTGAAGTAATCAGAACCTTGGATGGGTCAATAATTCATAATAATATTGATTTTGATACAATATTATGTTTTGAGCATTGACAGTTTGAAAGAAAAAAAAGCAGCTTTGTTATTAGTCAACGTTGCAACTTTTTCTACATTACCTTTAGCGTTTAAGCTTTTTTATTTCACTTTTGTTTATGTTTTTGTTTATTTTTAATAGTATTTTTAGAATGTGCCGCGGGCCTTTAAAACATTAGCTGAGGGCCGCAAATGGCTTCCGGGGCACACTTTTGACACCCCTGCTTATAATAAAAAATAAAATCTGATAAATCTATGGGTAAAAAGCAGAGCCTGTCGACGCATGCACGTTTATCATAACTCTCACGCTCTCTCTCTCTGCCCCTCCCTCACGAATGTTGCTGTGTGCACAATTTGTTTTCTTTTTAACCCCTTCTTAACCCTGAACGTACATTGAAAATACATGCAACCCTTACTTAAAATGCCGGACAATTGAGGCATTGAAGAAACTCCACCCGGACAACCCGGCAAAAGAGGACATACGCGGTGAAAAGAGGAGGTATGGTCAGTCTATCCTAGCCCGGTCGCTGCTAGCATGCCGGGCTAGGATTGTTTACACAACGTGCGGTACGCCACTTAATATGTCCATGTGGAAACTGGTTCGGTACACCTCTGAACCGAACCCAAACCCCCGTACCGAAACGGTTCAATACAAATACACGTACCGTTACACCCCTAATATTTAGTCAAAATTGGAGACGTAGGCAGGCCGCATTTGGCCTGCGGGCCGTAGTTTGGACACCCCTGTTTTAAGGGGTGAAGACATAAACGGTTTACCTGTATCTGTTCTAATCTTTTCCCCGTCCCCAGGGAGGTGGGTATGCTGCTGGATATGGGTGTCATTAGCGCCTCTCCACCGCGGGCTGAGGCCGATCAAGCCGAGACGTCGGACTGTGAACTGGTCAGCAGCTCGCATTCACCACCTCCCAAGAAAAACAAGGTGAGAGAGACGAGGGGAAGCCGCACCATCCCATAATTTAGCCCCACTCACGCTGCTCATTTATACCTTCCAGGTCAACGTCGCCACTCAGTGCGACCCTCAGGAAATCATTGAGCTCTCAGACTCGGAATGACGTTTCTTCAGTGCGGTCAGTGACAAATTGACCAAGTCCTGCCGCCACATGTCAAAAGAAAATAAACACTTATGTCTTTTAGCTGCTCGATCGGATGTGAACTTCCTCTCAGGATGCCCCAAAACACATTTTTTAAAGAGTGTTTGTGGTCCCCACCATCGGGGCGCTAGTACACAAGTCGGTTTACATT
Organism: Nerophis ophidion; assembly: GCF_033978795.1. Classification (NCBI taxonomy): domain Eukaryota; kingdom Metazoa; phylum Chordata; class Actinopteri; order Syngnathiformes; family Syngnathidae; genus Nerophis; species Nerophis ophidion. Next base: position 17,790,371 of record NC_084614.1, on the reverse strand, counting down.
TTTTATACTGTTTTTATTGCGTGAGCTGGTCCTGCTGTCATGTGTTCACTGCAATATTTTAAACATGTTTTCACCTTCTTTTTTTTTTTAGTCCAAAGTCTTATTTGAAAATCCTGAGGTGAGTGTCAATGGAGCATCTAAAAGTGGTCACTTTTAGAATTTTAGTGCTTTAGCGAGAAGCAGCCCTTGTGATTTATAGTGCGAGTGTAGCCATCCAACTTTGACCTAAAAAAACAAAAAAACAAATAAAGTTTATATTTTGTATCATGATTCACTTGACCTGACCACTGATTATTTTGGAATAGATGCAGGTGACCCAAAATTTGACCAGACTAGAGTAATAGTAATACAAATAAATGGGACCAATGATGCTTTTACTTTTATGACCTCGGAAAGTTGTTACAATGTGCGATATTCATGCAGATAGCTGAGGGGAATTTTGCATTGTTTAAACAGGTTTAAACAATGCATTATCTTTCCACTTCATGCTTTAATCACGACAATTTGTCAAAAATGTTCCATTCTTGGAACTAGTACCAAAACATTGAAATGACAAAATGGCTTTTTGTGACTTATACCAACATTTATGCATTCACACTTCCACTAATAAAGACAAACACGCAGCAGGTGACAACCATACATGCCAACCTTTAGACCTCCGAATTAGGGAGATATTCCCTCTTAACTTTTCATGTGTGTGAGGAAACGCAAAAACTACCTGAGCTCACATCAGACGTGCAGCTGTTCTCAACCGCTTGTACTTTAGACTTAGACTTCCTTTTTATTGTCATTCAAATTTGAACTTTACAGCACAGATAAGAATGAAATGTTGCATTAGCTCATGGTAGTGCAGGATAAAAAAGCAACAAGGTGCCTAAATAAACAGATTACTGTACAGATAAATATATCGCACTTCTTTCATATGCATCCACGTTTATGAATGTATGTTATATTGTCTTTTTATTCCAGCGAGTTAATCCATTTTGGGGGGAATTGAGGGGATAATTATGATGCGTTCAAGAGTTTTATGGCCTGAGGGAAGAATCTGTTACAGAACCTGGAGGTTCTGCTTCGGAGGCTGCGGAACCTCTTTCTAGAGTCCAGCAGTGAAAACAGTCCTTAGTGGGGTTGGGAGGAGTCTTTGCAGATTTTTTGAGCCCTGGTCAGGCAGCGGCTTTTTGCGATATCCTGGATAGGAGGAAGACGAGTCTTAATGATCTTTTCCGCCGTCCTCACCACTCTCTGGAGAGACTTCCAGTCTGAGGCACTCACAGGGTTGCAGTATCCTCTCTCAGCTGCTGACAATTTAAAATGTCTTATTATAATAATCAAATAAAAGCAGTCATTTCCGTGAGATTATTTTCTAAAATAGATTATTTGGCCCACTTACTTTAAAAATAACAAAGAAACGTGTTTTTCATGAGCTATTAGTATTGTATGTCTGGTTGAGGGTTCTGTATCGAAAATAATTAGCACCTCTTTCAGAGATTACATTTAGGTCCCCTTAAAACATTCCCATGTTGCACAATGAGATGCAAGCATGGGATAAAGTGTATGGCAGACACTGACCCGTTTTGCTAGATATACGTTTATTTACTAATGTGTTTGGTGTGGTCACGGCCGACAAACAGTTTTGCTCAATAAAGTAAATGATGGAATTCTTGTCCTCCTTCCAACAATCGAACAGCGTTGACAATTATTATCTGTTGTGGCCGCTTGTCCTCACCTGTCACTCAATACTGGTGACAAAACACTGAATACATGTAGCAGCAAATATGGCTGCAAACTTATACTTTGACGAAATAAAAGCTTGTTTTATTGTAAGTTTATGCGCTGGAGTATGTTTACAACCATATATAGACGTATTATTCTGGTTTGTTTTGTCAGAAAAACTGTCAAAAACGTCAGCAATTACATGTAGAGCCGCCCACGTCCAGCAGTTATGACCAAGAAGAATGCAGAGTTAGAATATAATTACAACACTTTATGTACATATTTATATACATATTAATATAATATGTAACTACAAGCTCCATTCACAGACAGAGTCCCATTGCTTTTATGAGCAGTCGAGCGAGTCAAAAGCCGGAAAAAAAAAAAATATTTTTTTTTATTTGTGGCGGCCGTAATTCTTTTGTGGCGGGCCGCCACAAATAAATGAATGTATGGGAAACCCTGCGTTTTTCAACTTGTTTAAGTCGGGGTCTACGTTAATAAATTCATCTCCAAACCCTTGTTTCTCAGCCAATCTCTGATCTCCTCTGACATCAGCTCCACATATATAACAGCCATCAACCTCCAAGTTAAATTTAAGTTAAAGAAAATAATAATTTGAAGGGTATAGTCCATTAATAATTTCTAAATTGTATTTATTAAATTTGTGGAAGAAATGGTTATGTAACATATATTGTCCTTATTTTCCTTAGCTCAACTTTTGTACAGTTCTTATTGTCTATAACAGGGGTCACCAAGGCAGTGCCCGCAGGCTTCAGGTCGCCCGTAAGGACCAGATGAGTCGCCCGCTGGCCTGTTCTAAAAATAGTTCAAATAGCAGCACTTACCAGTGAGCTGCCTCTATTTTTTTAAATTGTATTTATTTACTAGCAAGCTGGTCTCGCTTTGCTCGACCTTTTTAATTCTAAGAGAGACAAAACTCAACTAGAATTTGATAATCCAAGAAAATATTTTAAAGACTTGGTCTTCACTTGTTTAAATAAATTCATTAGTTGTTTTTTTTTACTTTGCTTCTTATAACTTTCAGAAAGACAATTTTAGAGAAAAAATACAACCTTAAAAATGATTTTAGGATTTTTAAAACACATATACCTTTTTACCTTTTAAATTCCTTCCTCTTCTTTCCTGACAATTCAAATCAATGTTCAAGTAAATATTTTTTTTTTTATTGTAAAGAATAATACATTTAATTTTCATTTTAGCTTGTTTTTTCGACGAAGAATATTTGTGAAATATTTCTTCAAACTTAAAATTCAAAAAAATTATTCTGGCAAATCTAGAAAATCTGTAGAATCAAATTTAAATCTTATTTCAAAGTCTTTTGAATTTGTTTTAAAATTTTTGTTCTGGAAAATCTAGAAGAAATAATGATTTGTCTTTGTTAGAAATATAGCTTGGTCCAATTTGTTATATATTCTAACAAAATGCAGATTGGATTTTAACCTATTCAACACATGTCATCGAAATTCTAAAATTAATCTTAATCAGGAAAAATTACTAATGATGTTCCATAAAATTCATTTTTTTATTTTTTTTTCAAAAAGATTCGAATTAGCTTGTTTTTCTCTTCTTTTTTTCGGTTGAATTTTGAATTTTAAAGAGCCGAACTTGAAGATAAACTATGTTTAAAAATTGTATTTTCTTTTTTTTCCTGTTTCGTTCCTCTTTTAAACCGTTCAATTAAGTGTTTTTTTCATTGTTTATTCTCTACAAAAACCTTCCGTAAAAGGAAAAAAAATGTATGACGGAACAAATACCAATTTATATATATATATATATATATAGATTCATTTATTAAAGGTAAATTGAGCAAATTGGCTATTTCTGGCAATGTATTTAAGTGTGTATCAAACTGGTAGCCCTTCGCATTAATCAGTACCCAAGAAGAAGCTCTTGGTTTCAAAAAGGTTGGTGACCCCTGTGCCCGGAAAATATGATTTCACTAAAACTGCCCGCATATATATGTTGAAACATTTTTCATCACAGAAATGAACATTTTCAATATTAAGGTTTCTCGGGTGGTATTTGAATATAAAATATCCCGAGTCCCTTAAGCATTTAAGGATCTTTTGAAATATTTTCGTTGGCCATACTTTATACGCGACAGCGCTAGGACCCGGTGGTCATTGGGAGTAGTCACGTGATCCAGTCATGACTCCACCTAGCGGACAAAGCGGGAGGCTACAAAAACATGAACAAGCAAGATGGCGACCGAGCGACTCATATCAAGGTTGGCAGTGGTCACAGGTAAATGAAACATTGTCCTGTAGCAACCTAACTACTGAATATGTTGACTCTCCTACTTAAATATGATCTAAATATTGCCTCAATTATCTCTTGTCCTACCTTTTCCAACTTTTTAACGCCAACGAAAACAGTCGTCAGGTTGTTCATTTACTTTTACTGACTCGCCTGTTATTCATCTTTTTTTAATTACAATGTTACGTCACACTTCCTGTGACTACTGAAGTTTTTTTGGTAGTTTTTTTTACAAGTTTAAAATACATTTCAACACATTCAATATTTTATAGGTTTTATCCCTAAGATTTACATATCACATATGATTTTTAGAGCAAGGGTCTTCAAAGTTTTCCAGGCCATGGACCCCCAAACTGAGGGATAGATGGAGCGGGGACCCCCCCACCCCCCAACCCTATATTCTGTATAAAATTGTGATTGTCTTGTACAACCAATCAATGTTCATATATCCATCCATCTTCTTCCGCTTATCCGAGGTTGGGTCGCGGGGGCAGCAGCATAAGCAGGGAAGCCAGGACTTCCCTCTCCCCAGCCACTTCGTCCAGCTCCTGCCGGGGGATCCCGAGGCGTTCCCAGGCCAGCCGGGAGACATACTCTTCCCAACGTGTCCTGGGTCTTCCCCGTGGCCTCCTACCGGTCGGACATGCCCGAAACACCTCTTTAGGGAGGCGTTCGGGTGACATCCTGACCATCAATCAATCATTTACTGTTTATTTATATAGCCCTAAATCACAAATGTCTCAAAGGACTGTACAAACCACTACGACATCCTCGGAAAAACCCACGTAAGGGCAAGGAAAACTCACACCCAGTGGACAAGGAGAACTCACACCCAGTGGGACGCCAGTGACAATGATGACTATGAGAACCTTGGAGAGGACCTCATGTATTAGGGTGCCACAACAGAGCACAGATGATAGGTTGGCTCCCACTCTTTCATCTCTGTCTGTTTCACTTCTGGTTCACCATTGATGTGTCTGTTTTACTTCCGGTTCACTGACATAGGAAAAAAAACTTTTGCGAGGTCTCGCAAAACATCCATGTCCTTTTAGGGCATGGGTGTCAAACTTCGGCCCGCGGGCCAAATTTGGCCCGCCGTGTATTTTCATTTGGCCCTTGAGGCAATAACAAATTAACATTAGAGCTCGCCCGCCGGTATTTGACAGCGGCGGTGTTGCTGTAACACCGCATTCACCGCTAATACTCATACTTGCTAACCCCCCACCCCCCGATTTTCCAAGGAGACTCCCAAATTTCAGTGCCCCTCACAAAAATCACAGGGGGTAACCATTCTCCCAAATTTCTCCCGATTCCCACCTGGACAACAATATTGGGGGCGTGCTTTAAAGGCACTGCCTCAAGCGTCCTCTAAAACCTTTTGTCACGTCCGCTTTTCCTACGTAGAAACAGCCTGCCGGCCTAGTCACATGATATATGTGGCTTTTACACACACACACGCTAATGCAATGCAAGCTTGGTCAACAGCCATACAGGTCACACAGGGTGGCCGTATAAACAACTTTAAGACTGTTAAAAATATGCGCCACACTGTGAACCAACACTAAACGAGAATGACAAGCAAATTTCGGGAGAACATCTGCACTGTAACACAACAGAACAAATACACAAAACCCCTTGCAGCACTACTTCTTCCTGGACGCGACAATATAACAATTTATTATTAGCCTGTGGGAAAAGTTTATTTTGACATTTACCTGAGAAGGCTGCAAATAGAAAAGAGGCATTCAATTTCTATTTAAATTTGATTTGATATGCCATTGCTATTTTTTAATTATTAGTATTATTTGAAACTCGATTTTGCATGTCACTATAAAGTTATATAAGTCTCGCTTGTTCAATATTCAATGCAAAACTTGTTTGGGTCTCTATCAAAAGGTTAATTCGTTCAACCTTGGCCCGCGGCTTTGTTCAGTTTAAAATTTTGGCCCACTCTGTATTTGAGTTTGACACCCCTGCTTTAGGGGCTCCGTAACTTACATTGTTCAAATTTTCTCATTACATAACATATTTTTGCTCCTTTTTCTCAGTGGCCTTGGTGTTAGAGTGTCCGCCCTGAGATCGGTAGGTCGTGAGTACAAACCCCGGCCGAGTCATACCAAAGACTATAAAAATGGAACACATTACCTCCCTGCTTGGCACTCAGCATCAAGGGTTGTAACTGGGGGTTAAATCACCAAAATGATTCCAGAGCGTGGCTACCGCTGCTGCTCACTGCTCCTTTCACCTCCCAGGAGGCGGAACAAGGGGATGGGTCAAATGTAGATGGTAATTTCACCACACATAGTGTGTGTGTGTGTGAGTGTGTGACAATCAGCGGTACTTTAAAGGCCTACTGAAACCCACTACTACCCACCACGCAGTCTGATAGTTTATATATCAATGATGAAATATTAACATTGCAACACATGCCAATACGGCCTTTTTAGTTTACTAAATTGCAATTTTAAATCTCCCGGGACGTTTTTCTTGAAAATGTCGCGTAATGATGACGTGAAGGCGTGACCTCACGGGCTGTTATTAATATGAGCGCTGCACACACACACAGCTAAAAGTTGTGTGCTTTAACCGCATAATTACACAGTATTTTGGACATCTGTGTTGCTGAATCTTTTGCAATTTGTTCAATTAATATTGGAGAAGTCAAAGTACAACGATGGGCTTGGGAAGCTTTAGCCTTTAGCCACACAAACACAGGGTGATTCCTTGTTTAAAATTCACGGAGGTGAAACTTTACTATGGATCGCAGCGAACATGGATCCCAACCGAATGTCAACCAGCAGGTTTTGGTGAGAAAATTGTGGTTAAAAAGTCGCCACTTACCGGATATGAGCTACAGCTGCCGTCGACTTCCCCGAGACACTGCGCGTCCACACCCGGCCGTGGACGTACACTTCTGACTATCAGGTACTGTTAAATTCACTAAAACATATAGCAACACAATAGAAAGATAAGGGATTTCCCAGAATTATCCTAGTAAATGTCTCTAAAAACATATGAATCCGTCTCAATGCAACGCGATTGCAATCGCGTTCTTTTTTTTTTTCTAGTCCGTCGCTATCAATATCCTCAAACACGAATCTTTCATCCTCGCTCAAATTAATGGGGAATTAGTCGTTTTCTCAGTCCGAATAGCTGTTTTTGTCGGAGGCTCCCATTAAAATCAATGTGAATATATGAGGAGCCATCAACATGTGATGTCATCGTCTGCGACTTCCGGTAGAGGCAGGGCTTTTCTCCAGTTGCGAACTTTATCGTGGATGTTCTCTACTAAATCCTTTCAGCAAAAATATGGCAATATCGCAAGATGATCAAGTAAAACACATAGAATGGACCTGCTATCCCCGTTTAAATAAGAAAATCTCATTTCAGTAGGCCTTTAACGTTAACTTTTTAATTGTTGAGTTTTTACCCTTTTTTTTTTCTTTTTTTTTACAACAAAACTCAATCTGCGAGCCACAAATGGCTGGTCTGACTCATTCCATCCAGGCGGGGGAAGCGGGATCGGACGTGCCGTGTGTCAGCGCTTTGCCTCCGAGGGTGCCTCCGTGGTGGTCGCTGACATCCGCCAGGAGTCGGCGAACGAGACCTTGCAAAGCCTGCCGACTGGCCTCAGAGGTCAGGGTCACATGGCTGCCATGGCGGACGTGTCGTCAAAGGAGAGCGTCAGGACGCTGATCACGAGCATTCAGGTGCGGCGCCACTCTTAAAAAAATCGAGGCTTCGTTGATTTTTCTAACGCGTTTTCATCTTCTGCAGACTCGCTACTTCCAGCCGCCCTCGGTGTGCGTGAACGCGGCCGGGATCACCCAGGACGACTTCCTGCTCAGCATGGAGGAGGAGCACTTTGACAGGGTCATCCAGGTCAACCTCAAAGTATGTATGATGTCACCATGGAGACGTGGCGGACGTGCTCTTGATATCGGCGGTGCTCTTCTGTCGCCGCAGGGCTCTTTCTTGGTCACTCAAGCTGTCGCTCAGGCTCTGGTGGCCTGTGGAGCCGCCAAAGGGTCCATCATTACTGTGGGCAGCATTGTGGGCAAGGCAAGACGCCCTTTGGCATCATTTAGGAGAAGCTGGCTGCAGGTCAGGTGATTAGTTTCTGTGTGCAATGCGTCCGCAGGTGGGGAACATGGGACAGGTGAATTACGCCGCCTCTAAAGCTGGCGTGGAGGGTTTGACCAGGACCGCCGCCAAGGAGCTCAGCAGGTGAGGAGAGCGCAGGCCGCCGTCAAAAAACATCAGGACTCAACTGTCATCCTCCGGGCTTCCAGGTTTGGGATTCGGTGTAACTGTGTGCTGCCGGGTTTTATATCCACCCCCATGACGGACAAAGTACCGGAGAAGGTGATCAGTAAGGTACCGCACACACTTTCATCAGGCTTTTTTGTCCGAGTGAAAAAAACGATATTCAGCCTTAAAGGGTAACTGCACTGTTTGGAGGGAATTTTGCTTATCGTTCACAAACATTATGAGAGACAAGAACACACGACTTTTATTTTATTTTTTTTGGATTTTAAACATGATAAACGCTTGACCGATGCATCTAATGGGAGTCACCATTGAAGCCTTTTAAGCCTCTAAAACAGGGCTCACCAACCTTTTTGAAACCAAGAGCTACTTCTTGGGTACTGATTAATGCGAAGTGCTACAAGTTTGATACACACTTAAATAAATTGCCAGAAATAGCCAGTTTGCTCAATTTACCTTTAATAAATAAATCTATATATATTTTAAAAAATGGGTATTTCTGTCCGTCATTCCGTCATACATTTTTTTTTCCTTTTACGGAAGGTTTTTTGTAGAGAATAAATGATGAAAAAAACACTTAATTACACGGTTTAAAAGAGGAGAAAACACGAAAAAAATTAAAATTTTGAAACATAGTTTATCTTCAATTTCCACTCTTTAAAATTCAAAATTCAGCCGAAAAAAATGAAGAGAAAAACTAGCTAATTCAAATTTTTTTGAAAAAATTTAAAAAATAATTTATGGAACATCATTGGTAATTTTTCCTGATTAAGATTAATTTTAGAATTTTGATGACACAAAACATAGGTTAAAATCCAATCTGCACTTTGTTAGAATATATAACAAATTAGACCAAGCTATATTTCTAACAAAGACAAATCATTATTTCTTCTAGATATTCCAGAACAAAAAAATTAAAAAGAAATTCAAAAGACTTTGAAATAAGATTTAAATTGGATTCTACAGATTTTCCAGAATAAATGTTTTGAATTTTAATCATAAGTTTGAAGAAATATTTCACAAATATTCTTTGTCGAAAAAACAGAAGCTAAAATGAAGAATTAAATTAAAATGTATTTATTATTCTTTACAATAAAAAAACAAATACTTGAACATTGATTTAAATTTTCCGGAAAGAAGAGGAAGGAATTTAAAAGGTAAAAAGGTATATGTGTTTAAAAATCCTAAAATCATTTTTAAGGTTGTATTTTTTTCTGTAAAATTGTCTCTGAAAGTCATAAGAAGCAAAGTAAAAAAATAAATGAATTTATTTAAACAAGTGAAGACCAAGTCTTTAAAATATTTTCTTGGATTTTAAATCCTATTTGAGTTTTGTCTCTCTTAGAATTAAAAATGTCGAGTAAAGTGAGACCAGCTTGCTAGTAAATAAATACAATTTAAAACAAAAATAGAGGCAGCTCACTGGTAAGTGCTGCTATTTGAGCTATTTTTAGAACAGGCCAGCGGGCTACTCATCTGCTCCTTACGGGCGACCTGGCGCCCGCGGGCACCGCGTTGGTGACCCCTGCTCTAAAACAACTTCAAAACCCTCCATTAACATTTTATATACACACTGCAAGTATATATATAATGTAGTAACACAGTGGTCTCCAACCTTTTTTGCACCACTGTCCGGTTTAATGTCGGCATTATTTTCAGGTTTTCTACTTGTGCCTGGTAAATATAGGAAAAAAAAAGTGCATAAAAAATACAACTCCCTATAATTCGGAATTATTGGAAGCGATGAGATGCAGATGGAAATCAGCCTTTGGCTACAATCTGTCACGTTTATATTTGATATGTGCATTAATGTGCATTCTATCATGTCACAAAGTTATAACAAATATAACAAATGGCAACTTCCTATGAGGAGTTTTATTTTATTTCTATAAACAAGCTTATTGGTGTGTCTAGTAGGACAGGCGAAAGTTAAGTCGAAGAAAATGCAGTCATTTATAAATTATGTAATGTTTTTCTGCGGCCCCGGTGGCAAACGCGTCACGGACCGGTGGTTGGGGACCACTGTAGTAACAGACACGTTCATAACAATAGGTAATATATTCATTATTTACCGTATTTTGGTCATTTCAACCAATACCGGGACTGATTTCTTCAGAGCATAGCAGCGCACTTCTGACTTCTGGCAACAAACGTGTGTTCCTACTTCCAGAAACAAACGCAAGTGTGTTCTAATCATGGCAGACTTGGTAACAGACAAGGAAGATGACTATTTTTGGACAAATAAGAATTCATAACCTTATCTTTTTTTAACCTGAATATACTGAGGTGCTTATAGAAGCGAGCAGGATCTCAACATTAATAGAGTGCTTACCCAAATAAACCCAAAAAACGGCAGCTGCATCAAACGCACAACTGTCATTCGAGTGAGTCACACTTTATATTGATCATGACACACGCAGAATATCTTATTACAACTACAGTACCTACACTATCTGTGTACAAAAAAAACATGAAATGTGAGCTAACACTTCACAGATACTCTAATTCAGGTTTTTCAGTCAGTACAGATTGGTGTTGTATCGCAGTGTTGTGCATTACAAACTCAAACGCATTTCGTGTGGACGTAAAAGCTCGCTTATCTCTTTCCGTAGCTAGCGTACGGCTAATATCGTAGCCTGGCGGTGTTTCTACGATAGAAAAATAGTTTCTCAGCGTTCGCTCTTACAATAATGTCGCTACAACTAGGTTATTATGCAGGTTACAAAACCTAAATTAAGTATTGTTGATGGATCCTCAGTGACCTGAGGCCAGTCAAGCGGCAGTAAAGATGAGGTAAATAAGGTGAAAAGGTCAGAAGTCAAATGTTTCTTCAGGTAGTACACAGAGCCTCTACCACCGCCCAGTGGCCGTTGGAAAGAATGCAAACATTTTGTGTTCAACTCATTGAAGGTGCCATTCAGTTTCTGTCATGTTTGTGTCCCAGATGAAGTCTTTGGTGCCTCTGGGGAGGATGGGCGAGGCAGCAGGTGCGTTTTTTTTACAAGAAATTTGCTTAAAAATGGAAGTGTTTGTGTACATTTTGGTATTGATCAGTCGACCAAGTAAATACAGGAAAAGTTTCTTAGACCATCGAATGATTTTGTCTTTATTTTGCTGAAAACAATTTGATTATATATAGAAATGTAAGACAATGTTGTGTATTTACTGGCGTCCTCCTCTAGAGGTCGCTGATGTGTGCGCCTTTCTGGCCTCGGATGATGCTCGCTACGTCACGGGAGCCAGTGTGGAAGTGACAGGTACACATGTGCGCACTGTGCATTTACATCCCTCGATTAAACGTGTCTTTGTCTTCCAGGGGGGCTTTTCATGGGCTAAAGGCGTCAGCTGCTGCAGAGCAAACTCGTGTTTGTTTTGTTGTCTTTTAGTGCCAATAAACATGCTACTCCGACCGGAATGGACAGTCAACTCGTTTGAAGGTAGGAATAAAAACCAGAATTTGGTATTTTTATGACCATATTTGAATGACGATGTCTCATATATTTTTAATATTTCACTTAAACCAGAGTGTCCACTAAATAGTATACCTTTTGAAAAATGTTCCTTCTGAATGAATTGTTGTCATATAAACCTTTAAATATGTAGTTATTGTCACTATTAAGTAATAGAAGGCATGATTGAGTTTCCTAAAATACAGAGAATGTGTCTAAATAAGACTTATGTGAAATAAATTCCTGATAATGACTCTGTGAAAAACTAATATACACTTACCAGGTGTCGCTGAGAAAACCAAACGAGTTGAGTTTATACCAAAATGGATACATGGATGATGCAGCAGAGGATTGGGAGAATGTCATGTAGTCAGATGAAACCAAAATAGAACTTTTTGGTATAAACTCAACTTTTCGTGTTTGGAGGAAGAAGAATACTGAGTTGCATCCCAAGAACACCATACCTACTGTGAAGCATGGGGGTGGAAACATCATGCTTTGGGGCTGGTTTTTCTGCTAAGGGGACAGGACGATTGATCCGTGTTAAGGAAAGAATGAATGGGGCCATGTATCGTGAGATTTTGAGCCAAAACCTCCTTCCATCAGTGAGAGCTTTGAATGGTTGACCAAATACTTATTTTCCACCATAATTTAGGAATAAATTCATTAAAATTCCTACAATGTGAATTCCTGGATTTTTTTTTTCACGTTCTGTCTCACAGTTGAAGTGTACCTATGATGAAAATTACAGACCTCTGTCATCATTTTGAGTGGGAGAACTTGCACAATCGCTGGCTGATTAAATACTTTTTTTCCCCACTGTATAACTTTAGCTGTTTGCAACTTCCTCACAGTAACATTTTTCGAAGCAAAAACACCACCGGCTAGGCTATTATACCATTAGTGGTTTAACAGAACACATTTGTTTGACATTTGTATTATTTACAATTACAAAGGTTATGGAAAAAATAAATGTTTACCGGCCCGAATAAAATGATTGGTGTTTACGGCGGTCACTCACTTGATCTTGTCGAGACGTACATGCAGGGGACACGTGTACAGATACAAAAACAGTCCAAGAGAAGCAACCAACGATTTGCAGTGGTGTTGTAATATACATTCAATGACAGCTAACGTTTGATATCCAAATTGCTATTATTAGCTAACACCTAAAGCAGGGGTGTCCAAGCTTTATCCACTGAGGGCCGCAAACTGAAAAATCTAAGCAAGCAGGTGCCATTTTGATATTTTTTATTTTAAAAAAACAATATATTATATGTATAAAAAATAAACTATTTCGGCCTCCACTTAGGCTTGGTCTCAGGGACCCCAAAGGGTTTTGGTAAAAAAAAATATAAAAAAATGTGTCATTATTCAGTATTTTTTTATTATTGTTCAAGTTTTAAATCTTTAGATCAACATTAGGTCTATCTGTCAATATAATGATTTTAAAAATTTAAGTTGTATGCTCTTTTTGTCACAAAAAAAACTTTTATGGAAAAATCACAATATATGCAAAATTTTCACCCAATATTTTTTTAAGTGGAATATTTGAGATTATATAAAAATTGGAATATCAAAATAGTCAATAACTCATAACACCATTGATTTTAATTATTATTCTTTGAGCAATGACACTTTAAAACAAATCACACTAAAATTATTGGGGATCCAAAAGGGTCCTACTCATTAAAGTATTAGAAAATAAATTATACATTTTTTTTAACACAATAATTTCGAGAGCAACTTCAGATCCATCCGTTAATTATACGTTTTATTGTTGTTTATGTTTTTTGTTTGTTCATTTTAGGCCCTTATTTAAAAAAAACAACTCAGTTTTTTATATGGCAAAAACAAGATATGCAACATTTTCCCCAAAAAATATCTCAAAGTGGAAAATTTAACGTGACGTAATTGGAGCCTTGAATAGGTCAATAATTCTTAATGACATAGATCTTGATTCATTATTATTTTTTTAAAGAAAGAAACAGCCTGCATGGCAGCTTTGTGCTATTAGAGTAAACATTGCAATATTTTCTTGTTACATTTCACCTGTTTGCTCCTTTATATCACTGTTTACGTTTTAAAAAATTACCTGTGGGCCGCACTTTTGACATCCCTGACCTAAAGTTACTGCGTGTGCATGTGTTACGTACGTACATATTTACGTCATTACGTATGACAAGCCGTGAGAGGGCGGAGTATACTGTGTAACATTTTGAAAAATTGGCGCCCTCTAGGCATCTGTGTAAATGTTACAAACAGCTCCTTTTAACATGCTATCTTTTCTAACCGTGTTTTGCAGGTATACAACTCAGTGTCATATAATTTTATATTTCACTAATGCTAACTGATCAGGCTATTTTTAGGTATACTTTTAGCATGCTATTTTATTTTTTAGATAATTTTGCTCTTATTTGTTGTTACTTTACACTATCTGTGCGAACTGTTAGCATTTTAGTTGTGCTTTGGCTCTTCGGCATTTACCTGAAATTTCTACCAAAATTGCACTTTCTCAAAAATATATTTATTGTACTGGTTCTGAAGTTGAAAAAAACCCAAACTGCCCCTCGCATCCTTTTTTTGTCAGTCTGTGGCCCTCAGTGGAAAAAGTTTGGGCACTCCTGGTCTAACTTGTAGCGTTCCAAATTACTCTCAATGAGTTCAGCCAAATAATCAACAGGCGCCATCTTGGGTACCCAGGACGTGTGAAACAGTGTGCGGATTCATGCAGTGTCTAATAGGATATAGAAATTGCGATCAGTCTAACGTTAGTTTTTCTGACAAAATAAACCAAAATAAGTCTAACTATAGTAACAAACTTACAAATATGCTTTTATTGTGTCAAAGTATAATTTGGGGGCAATTTTGTGTGTGTCTTTGATGCACTTCATTCCTACTTTCATGCAGTCTTTTTCTCAATGACCTTGCTGATGGCAATGGCAGATTTTGAGAGAGGAGCGCCTCGTATCCAGTAGCTCCACATGCAACTTTTAATTGGAGCCCTTTTTTGATGGTTTCAGCAGACCACTTCATTCCTCGTGGACTTGCTTGTTTGAGTTTACCAAGCTGATCTCTGTTGAAAACTTTAGAAATGTTCACCTCCAGATTACTTTGCTGTTGAAGAAGTTTCCTTTTCTCCCTTCTTTCCTTAGCCAAAAGCTTTTTAAGTCTTGATATCTGGGTAGTCATTTTTTTCAATCTCTCGTTGCGTCTCTCAGCAGACTGTGATGTACTTTCTGCAGAGACTAATGAACTCTCTGCAACACTTGGTGCGCTCTTCAAAGAACATGGTGCAAAGGTGTGTATGGGCTCATCTGGACTATCGGGTGTGTCCTCTGTACACAAAATGAGGAAGAGAAGTTAAAAAAAAAGCAAAAAAACATTTAAAGAAGATAAAACTACACTTTTGAGCCAACCTAAATAACTAATCTGCTACCGGGTGACAATCTTATGTTCCACAGCTTCAAATTTATGAAAAGTAAATTAATAAAACAAAAATGTTTATTCTATGATGCTTCTACCATATTAAGTCTATTAGAGTTTGTTGATAACCGACAAGCGATTGACAGGTTAAAAATATTTAAAAGAAATGATCAAAAATAGGAAATCTGTCAAACTTGTTTTCATTAAGAGACACAACACAAACGTCTAAAATATGAATGTTAGTATATTAATATATTACACAATGTATTTATTCTTGTTTTTATGTATTAGGCAGAAAAAAAATCTGTAGACTGGGAGCATAATCGACAGAAATTTACCATAGTATTTACGGTGTTAACAGCATATTACTTTAAATAGAAAACTGGTACCACTGTTAGTTACCAGTTTTTTTTTACTGTAAAATCTGTTTTTACGGTGTAGTACTGTAAATAAAAAAACTGATGGGACTTTTTGACTGACATTCTGATGACAGATTGGCCAGGTTTTTTTTATCATAAAATCTATGGTTGTTTTTTTGGTGTAATACTGTAAAAGGAAAAATGGTTTAACGGTAAAATTCTAGCACCTGAGCAGTCAGGTTTTATTTCCCGTGAAATCTATTATTACGCCGATCAGATGTTAATTTTCATTTTAACAAAAATGTTTGTAATGTAGGATTATATCTGTTACATTATTCGTAAACTTGAAACCAATTGATTAACGTGGACCCTTAAACAAGTTGAAAAACTTATTCGGGTGTTACCATTTAGTGGTCAATTGTACGGAAAATGTACTAAACTGTGCAATCTACTAATAAAAGTATCAATCAAAACATAGTTGAATATTAGTACAGACTATGGTACAACTAACTTTCAATTTTTATTTCCTACCTACAGGAATAATATACATGTTATAAAATGTTCATTCATAACATCACCTATATTTTAAAGGACATGTTTGACATACCCTATTTTTCATAGACTAATGCAGAATGTTAAGAAAGACAGCTGATAATTACCATTTTCACTCCGATGAATTGGCTTCTCCCCATTACCATCTTCACCGTCACAACGGTGAATTAGTTTCTCCCGATTAGCGTCTGCACAGTCACTACAATGAATTAGCTTCTCCCGATTACCATCGTCACGACGATGCGTTAGGTTCTCCAGAGTACCATCTTCACTATGGTGAATTAGCTTCTTCCGATTACCATCTTCGATACGATGAATTAGCTTCTCCAGAGGACCATCTTCACTACGGTGAATTAGCTTCTCCCAATTATCATCTTCACTATGTTGAATTGGCTTCTTCCAAGTATCATTTTCTCTATGATAAATTGGTTTCTCCCGAGTACCATTTTCACTGAAACAAATTGGCTTCTTTAGAGTGCCATTTTTCCTATGATAAATTGGCTTCTCATCTTCACTACGATGAATTGGGTTCTCCTGAATGCCATCTTCACTAAGATGAATTGGCTTCTCTCGAGTGCCATTAAGAAGAGATTGCTGATAATATGAGTGTTCCATTCGTATCCTCTTTGACAGAGGAGGTGGTGATGCATCTACTCTGTTTCTCTTCAGAAGTCTTCTGTGCTTCACAATCTTTGTAGTGAATGCGAACAGTGTTGGCACAGCATTTGGTTTCAACTTCTTCAGGCCATCAGCTCTACGTTGCTCGTATTGTGTCTCATCAAAATGATCCTTCAAAGAATATGGAAAAAAAACAAGATTAATTATTAAAGCCTGTAGTGTACTGTATAGGATTGCATATGGTCAGGATTTTTGCCAAAGTTTTCAAATGAGGCAGTCTCTTCTTACAATGACCTTTGTCCTGGACTTGTTAAGCTTGAGGGAAATTGCATGAATATAGAGGTTTGAAAATAAAAGTTACAATATAGACCAAATTAAATACAACAGGGGTTCTTAACCTTTTTGACTTTGGGGCCCTAGGCCACATCAAATATTTCTACTGAATTAGTAATCTTACTCTTGATTTTAATCATATTCAATAATTACATCTACCCTACTTTCAGTTTTCCATCCATCCATTTACTACCGCTTGTCCCTTTTGGGGTCGCGGAGGATGCTGGAGATCATCTCAGCTGCATTCGGACCATGTCAAATTATATGAAACTGTGTTAATCAAACATTTATTTAACACATAAATAAACCTTATGTTTAGGTCAGCCGGATTAGAGAAATAAGTACTTACCTAATATACTACATAAGAAGGGACTCATAAATAACTCATGAAAAAAAAAATTTTTTCCTAAAATTAAATAACTACATTGACAATAAATATGTTTAACGAAAAGTGTATAACAACTGATCATATAATGCGTTCAAAGGCAGTTTGGAAATGACAGCGTACAACCGTGACGTCATCACAAGTCTCCGTCTGTGCGGTCTACACACACATATGCTAAGGGGAGGGTTTTGGATCCCTACATCTATTAAATTTGTAAAAGTCTGCGTTTTTAAAGACAAAAAGTATGCGTCTGCGCGTGGACGAGAGGCCGAAACGTGAGCTTTGACTACTAAAGGAGGCAAAATGCCGTAAAAAATAAAATCAATTTACGACGCCTCGAGGGAGCGAAAATTCTTTGAATACATTTTGTATGTCGAGGTAGTCGAGGAATCGTTTCAGCTCTACTCACTTGTGAACAAAAAACGAGGGTAGTCACAATTGTACATTGTGTGCAGGCAATGGGATTGTAGACAAACCTTTTAGAAAATTCTGGAGCATCCATTTTCTACTACATGTCCCTCTCTGGGAAGCAGGGGGGCTGGAGCCTATCCCAGCTGCACACAGGGTGGGCCCTGGACAAGTTGCCACCTCATCGCAGGGCTGAATTCTTGAACATTTGCTCTTATTTGATTTGGGATTTAAAATGATTGTAAATACTACAAAATGTACATTTGTGTTCTGTTATTCAAATATTAGGCTGCTGCCCCCGCAGCCCGATTTCGGATAAGCGGAAAAAGATGCATGGATAGTTTGGATTATTGGTGAAACATGCAAAATATGTGCTATTTAGAGGCAAAGTTTTGTTAGGCTTTGATTGATTGAGACTTTTATTCGTAGATTGATTTCGTACTAAATGGTAACACCTGAATACGTTTTTCAACTTGTTTAACCTTCATCTTGTGTAGGGTCGGCACCGACCCGTATTAGACAACAATATTGTCCGGGTGGACAATATTTGGCTTTCTCTACAACATATCGCCACGTCCGCTTTTCCTCCATACAAACAGCGTGCCGGCCCAGTCACATAATACGTATATGCGGCTTATATACACACAAGTGAATGCAACGCATACTTGGTGAACAGTCATACAGGTCACACTGAAGATGGCCATATAAACAACTTTAATACTGTTACAAATATGCGCCACACTGTGAACCCATAGCAAACAAGAACGACAAACACATTTTGGAAGAACATCCGCACCGTAACACAACAAAAACAGAACAGAACCAATACCCAGAACACCTTGCATCACTAACTCTTCCGGGACGCTACAATATACACCCCTCGCTACCACCAAACCCCGCCCCAACTCAAACTCGCCACCGAAAAGAGGAATTCAATTTTTATTTTTATTATATTTGATATGCCAATGATATTTTTTAATTTTTATTATTTGAAACTCGATTTTGCATGTCACTATAAAGTTATATAAGCCTTGCTTGGTCAATATTCAATGCAAAACTTGTTTGGGTCCCTATTAAAAGGTTAATTTGTTCAACCTTGGCCTGCGGCTTTAAGTTTTAGAATTTTGGCCCGCTCTGTATTTGAGTTTGACACCCCTGCTCTATTTCAACAAAACTTTTTTTTTTTCACTAAATTATAAAATGCTCTGGTTGAAATAATGACCTTGGTGTTGTTACGGTCGGTTTCAAACAAGTTATAAAAATAATATTATAAAGCAATAATTGGAACCAAAACTGAACACAGTGACAGCCAGCTCCTCTCCCAATCATGTGAGCTTTAGGGGATTCTCATTTTACCTTGTTATCCAGTACAAAAACAAACATGTCCACACATGTGAGGTCAATTCAGTATAAAATTATTAAAATGACAAAATAACTTAAATTTATTGAAGAGATGTGTTCTAATACCCCTCAGTAATAGTCAGGTAACACAACAACCTGTTATTTATTTGTACGATTCTATTGAGGTTCATTTTACCATTTTTTAAATTGAAATCGAGGGGTATACTGACAAAAAAAAGGCCTGATGGCCCAAACCAAAAATATTAAAACCAATATTTTCATGGATAAGGAAGCCTAACAAGGTAACCAAGAGATGAGAAACAAATTGGATGATAGATACTTGTTTTTAGTGTATTTTACAGCTGATTCAAGACATGGTTCAAAACCGACCCGTTAATTAAGAGATGGTAACAGAAATCTAACACAAGAGGAAGGTTAAAGGCCTACTGAAACCCACTACTACGGACCACGCAGTCTGATAGTTTATATATCAATGATGAAATATTAACATTGCAACACATGCCAATACGGCCGGTTTAGTTGACTAAATTGCCATTTAAATTTCCTGCGAGGTATCCCGTTGAAAACGTCGCGGAATGATGACGCGTGCGCGTGACGTCACCGGTTGTAGCGGACATGTTCTTCCAGCACCGATCACGGCTAAAAGTCGTTTTCTTTAACCGCATAATTACACAGTATTCTGGACATCTGTGTTGCTGAATCTTTTGCAATTTGTTCTATTAATAATGGGGAAGTCAAAGAAGCAAGATGTAGGAGAGAAGCGGTGTATTGCGGCCGCCTTTAGCAACACAGCGGGTGTTTCCTTGTTTACATTCCCGAAGGTGAAGCTTTACTATGGAACAGAGCATTCAAGCGAACATAGTTCCCGACCACATGTCAACCGGCAGGTTTCGCTGAGAAAATTGTGGTAATAAGTCGGCTCTTACCGTAGACATGAGCGCAGCTTGCGTCCTCCTGCAGCTGCGGACTTTCTTACCTCCTCCCACTGGAGACACTGGCGGTCACCACACCCCTCCAACTTTCAGGTACCATATAATCTCACTAAAACACCAGCAACACAATAAGCAGATAAGGGATTTTCCAGACTTATCCTAGTAAATGTGTCTAATAACATCTGAATCGCTCCCACTGCCCTCGCGTTTTTTTTCTTCTTCTAGTCCTTCACTCTCACTATCCTCATCCACGGGAAATCGTCGCTTTCTCGGTCCGAATTGCTCTCGCTACTGGTGGCTATGATTGTAAACAATGTTCAGATGTGAGGAGCTCCACAACCCATGATGTCACACGCACATTGTCTGCTACTTCCGGTACAGGCAAGGCTTTTTTATTAGCGACCAAAAGTTGCGAACTTTATCGTTGATGTTCTCTGCTAAATCCTTTCAGCAAAAATATGGCAATATCGCAAAATGATCAAGTATGACACATAGAATTGACCTGCTATCCCCGTTTAAATAAGAAAATCTCATTTCAGTAGGCGTTTAAGTCCACGTTAATCAAATCATCTCCACACCCTTTTTCAATCAATCAATTCATGGAAAAAGTGGATTTGTTCACTTTTACTAAGAGTGCAATCTAGCACGTCTCCCTTGTGTGTATGCTTACCTCACACAAGAGGCTGTAGTTATTGGGTCTCCAGCCGTCCCTGCGAACCTTTACTTCCCATACTTTTCTTCTTACTGGGTCGCGGGGGAAACGATGCATATGCTTCCCACTTTTCTGGCGAGTGAAGCAGCCCCAGGCTGCACAACTGGGCATGTTTATCCGTGGTGATTGTGAATGTTGTCTGTCTATCTGTGTTGGCCCTGCGATGAGGTGGCGACTTGTCCAGGGTGTACCCCGCCTTCCGCCCGATTGTAGCTGAGATAGGCGCCAGCGCCCCACCGCGACCCCAAAAGGGAATAAGCGGTAGAAAATGGATGGATGGATGGAAACTCTCCCCAACCCTGTAAATTAAAGTCGCCGATGCGTCAATGACTGAAACGCGCAGTAACTATTGTGCGTCGATTTTAACTTTTAGCTTGTACTACACTCACATAAACTGTATGATAACCGATGTTTGACTCCCGACTGATGGAATAACTGTTTTAAATCAAAATGATGGAAAATCCATAATTGGTAACACTTTGGTCAACTTAGACCGACGAGCGTCAGTTTGCCAGCTAGCCTAAATGCTAACATGAAAACACGAGTCTTTAACGTCTTTCCGTTATTAAAAAACGTCATGCCCCAATCTAAACTTATACAAACACATTACTGTCCAAACTACGGAGCTGGCGTATTCACATTGAACAAAAGGGATTTGCTGTCTTTGCTAAAAGTGATCGGTATAAACTCCACAGAGTCGAGTGGAAACAGACGGAGTCCGTTTGACAGGATGTGAACTCGTGACGTCACATAAACCGGAAATGAAACGAAAATTCTAATTTGATTGATTGATTGATTAGTAGATTGCACAGTATAGTACAGTGGTTCTCAACCTTTGTTCAGTGATGTACCCCCTGTGAACATTTTTTTTTTAATTCAAGTACCCCCTAATCAGAGCAAAGCATTTTTGGTTGAAAAAAAGAGATAAAGAAGTAAAATACAGCACTATGTCATCAGTTTCTGATTTATTAAATTGTATAACAGTGCAAAAATATTGCTCATTTGTAGTGGTCTTTCTTGAACTATTTGGAAAAAACATTATAAAAATAACTAATGACTTGTTGAAAAATAACCAAGTGATTCAATTATAAATAAAGAAGTAATAATCAACTTAAAGTGCCCTCTTTGGGGATTGTAATAGAGAGCCATCTGGATTCATCAACTTCATTCTAAACATTTCTTCTCAAAAAAATGAATCTTTAACATAAATATTTATGGAACATGTCCACAAAATATCTGGCTGTCAAAACTGAATATTGCATTGTTGTATTTTTTATTCACAGTTTATGAACTTACATTCATATTTTGCTAAAAGTATTATTCAATAAATATATTTATAAAGGATTTTTGAATTTTTGCTACTTTTAGGATATTTTTTTGAAATCTCACCCTCATCTCATCCCTTGGCATACCTTCAAGTACCCCCTGGGGTACGCCTACCTCCATTTGCGAACCACTGGTTCAGTACATATTCCGTACAATTGACCACTAAATGGTAACACACGAATAAGTTTTCCAACTTGTTTAAGTCGGGGTCCTTGTTAATCAATTCATGGTATAAATATATACTATCAGCATAATAATACAGCATCATAATACAGTCATCCATCCACTTATTTTCTACCGCTTGTCCCTTTTTGGTGTCACGGGGGGCGCGGTTCCCTATCTCAGCTACAATCGGGTGGAAGGCGGGGTAATAATACAGTCATCACACAAGTTAATCATCAGAGTATATTAGACTGACCATACGTCCTCTTTTGCGGGGCTGTCCGGGCGGAGTTTCTTAAATGCCTCAATGTCCGGCATTTTGAGTTAGGATTATGTGTATTTTCAATGTACGTCCAGGGTTAAAAAAAAAAAAAAATTTTAAGGTGTGCAAGCAGCAGCATTTGTGAGGGAGGGGCAGAGGCAGAGAGAGCGAGGGAGTGGATTGATTGATTGATTGATTGATTGATTGATTGATTGATTGATTGATTGAAACTTTTATTATTAGTTTCTAAAGGCCGGAGCAGAGCCAGTCGGCCAGAGCCTGTTGTGCTGTGCGCATGCGTCGTCGTGCATGCGTTTCAAAACACTAGATTTTCAGAGTAAAGTTTATGTAATATTTTTTAGGTTTGTGTATGTACAACTATTAAACATTTAAATAGTATGAGGAAACATAAGTAAAACTTACTCTTCCCCCATAATTCATGAATAACGTTAATAAAATGTTTAATTTTACTTAAGAAACTCTAGTTCTTACTGAATGTTAAAAATACTAGGTATAAATTATGACAGTTTTGGTCTATGTCTTAGTTTTTCCTCTGCATTTGTCTTTAGTTCCTGTCAGCACTCTTATTTTGGTTCTGTTTCCTGTTTGTCTCCCTGAGTGCTGTGTAACCCTCAGCTGTGGCTGATTGGCACCTGGCCACACCTGGGATCAATCAGCCACCCACTATTTAAGACCTGTTTTCTCCTCCAGTCAGGGCTGGATTATTGTCGTGTCAATGTTATTTTCTACTTTTCATTCCTACTGGTCGTGTGATTGCAGCGTAGAGGTAAGCTATATTTGGTAGATGTTTGTAGCTTACTATTTTTTTGTTCCCTGCTTCCGATTTGGTTATTCATAGCCCTTAGTTTGTTATATCCGCCCACGTGCGTGCTTTTTGTTTGTACCCTTTGTTTGTTCTAGTTCTAGTATTTTAAATTAAACCATGTTTTCCTGCAAAATGCCTCCCTCCTTCTCTGCATCTTGGGGTTCGACACAAAGTAACTCTGACATTTACAGCACCAAAAAGTCACTTTTTTCAGCGCATCGATTACATAAAAAAAACATGCGCTGAAGCGTTTACAATTTGCCAAAGACCACATTGACTGGCCTAAAAAGAAATAGCCAAACATTTTGTGGACTGATGTGAGTAATACTGTTTTTTTTTGGGGGGGGGGTCTAAGGGCGACGGACAGTTTGTCAGACGACCTGCAAACACTGAAGTTAAGCCACAGTGCACAGTGAGGACGGTGAGGCATGGTGGTGCAAGCATCATGATATGGGGGTGTTTCTCTTACTATGGTGATGATTTTATTTATTTTATTTTAGCACACCAGGGTTCATGCATCAGTTTGAGTACATCAGAATCCTAGAATAAATCATGTATGCTGAAGAGGAAGGGCTTCACGGTGGAAGAGGGGTTAGTGCGTCTGCCTCACAATACGAAGGTCCTGCAGTCCTGGGTTCAAATCCAGGCTCGGGATCTTTCTGTGTGGAGTTTGCATGTTCTCCCCGTGAATGCGTGGGTTCCCTCCGGGTACTCCGGCTTCCTCCCACTTCCAAAGACATGCACCTGGGGATAGGTTGATTGGCAACACTAAAATTGGCCCTAGTGTGTGAATGTGAGTGTGAAATTTGTCTGTCTATCTGTGTTGGCCCTGCGATGAGGTGGCGACTTGTCCAGGGTGTACCCCGCCTTCCGCCCGATTGTAGCTGAGATAGGCGCCAGCGCCCCCCGCGACCCCAAAAGGGAATAAGCGGTAGAAATGGATGGATGGATTGATGGAAGGGTTCATGCATCAGTTTGAGTACATCAGAATCCTAGAATAAATCATGTATGATGAAGAGGAAATGCCCTTGAAAAGGGTGTTTCAACGAGACAATGACCTTAAACACACCAGCAAGCAAGCAAAATCATAGTTCCAGACAAACCGTAATGAAACCGTGGTTATGCAATCACACATTACTTTATGATTCTCTGCAAAGTCTCATACAGTACATCTTTGAGTTTGTAAAGAAAGGTGTCAACACTGCTATTTTTGTTCATATTTCTTGCCTCTCGGTAAATTGCTTTTTCCAATTTTCTTGCATTTGTGTTCATTAAAATACAAATAATTTGAAGAATTTGGAGGTTTACTCATCGTTTTAAAAACATTTCTATTATGAACACAACTATCTACTGCTCCTGTTACCATGAATTGATTTACGTGGACCCGACTTCAACAAGTTGAAAAACTTATCCGGGTGTTACCATTTAGTGGTCAATTGTACGGAATATGTACTGTACTGTGCATTTTACTGATAAAAGTTTCAATCAATCAAAAAAAGTTACTACAGTTCACTTTGTGAGATAAGAGTTGAAGTTTATATTACAATAATATATATCATTGTATCATATTGTAAGTATTTTCTTTATTTTAGTAAAGTAATACTTTATCAGAAGTGTCAAAAACTATATTATATTCAGCACTAATTTGCAGTACATATAGAATCTCACGCACAGACTTCCTTTACCTATCTTGTTTTATTTATTTTTATTCTTATAGTAACTTTTAATAAATGATAGATAAATAATGATAAAAGGGTTGTACTTGTATAGCGCTTTTCTACATTCATGGTACTCAAAGCGCTTGGACACTACTTCCACATTCACCCATTCACACACACATTCACACACTGATGGAGGGAGCTGCCATGCAAGGCGCTAACCAGCACCCATCAGGAGCTCAAGACACAACGGACGTGACCAGGTTGGTACTAGGTGGGGATTGAACCAGGGACCCTCGGGTTGCGCACGGCCACTCTTCCACTGTGCCACGCCGTCCCTAATATAGTGGTTTTTTTTCTAATAATTACATTAGTTATTGTATACCATTGTTTTCTTTTGATATGCAAATACGTTTGTATTAATATTGCACACTATTTCACAATGTCTCTTATTTTAGTATGAAAACCGACTTTTGTAGCTCAATTAAAATATGTGTTAAAGTATGTGTTCGTCATTAATAGTAAAACCAAACCGTTTGAAAAAAATCGGTTGAAAATTCAGTGAGTTATGGTGATTTTATTTCATTAATAACAATACTATTAATGAATTTAATAATTTATACTGTAGACCCCCTGTCTCACGCGGCCGTTATCGTTCACATCTGTCCAAGGTGTTGTCTTTAAAATAGCGATTTCCGGTTCTGGTTCTTGTAATATGAAAACATCGTTTGTTTGCTTTTCGGCTGACTGATTTTTTTTTTTTTGTTTTACGAAATGCAGCTGAGATTGGCTCCAGTACCCCCCGCGACGCCAAAAAGGGACAATCGGTAGAAAATGGATGGATGGATGAAATATGAAATGGAAATCAAACCTTTTTTTTTTTTTTACATCTGGTTATTGCTTTTTGACACTTTGTTGTTTTTTTTATATCTAAATACAATTGTAACAAACCAAACATTTTTTGTTGTTAATTTTCAATTCCTATTATTCATGACACAAATATTAATGACCAAACACACACACTGGCCGATGAGGATAAACTTAAAATATCACATATTTGCACTTAAATATGTATACTATGTACACTGCGTACTGGACTCACTGTCCTTCCTGCGCATGGTGTTAAAGAGCATCCGGCAGTGGAGGCTCCTCTATGGGGGTCTTGGTGCACTAGGAGGTTAACCCCTTTACTACTGTTACCCCAGGTGGCCCCTGGCAAAGGCCTAGTACCTGACTGCCCCCTAACCAGGGATCCGGTGAAGACCTCAACGGTGGAACAGACGAGAGGATGATTGCTAACCCTATGGAGCGTCACAACGATGGAAGAAGGCTGCAGCAGAAAAGGTTCCCCAGTCGTCTTGGACTCCATGCCACTGGACCCTGACCCGGATCTGTCAAGAGTCGTGTGGTGACTGTCTGTGCACCAGTCGCCCCACAAAGTCACGCACAGGCATCCTTCATAAAGGGATACCCCCCTACCAGGAGGATCGTCATACTTGTTTCGAGTGACCGCCGATGATGATGATGACTGGACTCACTGGGCGTGTGTTATCCATACATCGATTTCCTACCGCTTGTCCTTTTCCGGGGTCGTGGTGGGGTACTGGAGCCTATCTCAGCTGCACTCGGACAGAAGTTGGTGTACACCCTGGACAAGTCGCCACCTCATCGCAGGGCCAACACAGATAGACAGACTAGGGCCAATTTAGTGTTGCCAATCAACCTATCCCCAGGTGCATGTCTTTGGAGTTGGGAGGAAACCGGAGTACCTGGAGGGAACCCACGCAGTCACGGGGAGAACATGCAAAGTCCACACAGAACTCAGGACTAATCAGGGCCTTCGTATTGTGAGGCACATGCACTAACCCCTGTTCCACCGTGCTGTCCGACCTAAATCAATGATGGTCATTACGCGCTTACCGGAATCAATCAATCCAATCAATCAATCAATCAATGATAATTTATATAGCCCTTAATTACTAGTATCTCAAAGGGCTGCACAAACCTCAACGACATCCTCGGTAGGCCCACATAAGGGCAAGGAAAACTCACACCCAGTGGGACGTCGGTGACGATGACTATGAGAAAAACCTTGGAGAGGACCACGCCCCCGCCCCCTTGCTAGGGGAACCGAAAGCAATGGATGTCGAGCGGGTCTAACATGATACTGTGAAAGTTCAATCCATAATGGATCCAACACAACCGTGAGAGTCCAGTCCAAAGTGGATCCAACACAGCAGAAAGAGTCTCGTCCAAAGTGGAGCCAGTAGGAAACCATCCCAAGCAGAGGCGGATCAGTAGCGCAGAGATGTCCCAGCCGATACACATCCTGGGTCCTGGCTCTGGACGAGCGGTCCATCCTGGGTCCCGACTTCAGTTGAGCGGTCCGTCCTGGGTCCCGACTCACCTCATCCATGGCCACCGGACTGGAGCCCCTCCAGTGGGACAGAGGAGAAAAAGAAAAACAGTAGATCAACTGGTCTAAAAAGGGAGTCTATTTAAAGGCTAGAGTATACAAATGAGTTTTAAGGTGAGACTTAAATGCTTCTACTGAGGTGGCATCTCGAACTGTTACCGGGACGGCATTCCAGAGTACTGGAGCCAGAACGGAAAGTGCTCTATAGCCCGCAGACTTTTTTTGGGCTCTGGGAATCACTAACAAGCCGGAGTCCTTTGAACGCAGATTTCTTGCCGGGACATATGATACAATACAATCGGCAAGATAGGATGGAGCTAGACCGTGTAGTATTTTATACGTAAGTAGTAAAACCTTAAAGTCACATCTTAAGTGCACAGGAAGCCAGTGCAGGTGAGCCAGTACAGGCTTAATGTGATCAAACGTTCTTGTTCTTGTCAAAAGTCTAGCAGCCGCATTTTGGACTAACTGTAATCTTTTAAAGCTAGACCCAAAAATAATACGTTACAGTAGTCGAGGCGAGACGTAACAAACGCATGGATAATGATCTCGGCGTCTTTAGCAGACAAAATGGAGCGAATTTTAGCAATATTACGGAGATGAAAGAAGGCCGTTTTAGTAACGCTTTTAATGTGTGACTCAAAGGAGAGAGTTGGGTCAAAGATAATACCCAGATTCTTTACCGAATCGCCTTGTTTAATTGTTTGGTTGTCATATGTTAAAGTTGTATTATTAAATAGAGGTCGGTGTCTAGCAGGACCGATAATCAGCATTTCCGTTTTTTTGGCGTTGAGTTGCAAAAAGTTAGCGGACATCCATTGTTTAATTTAAAACTATCTTGCCGATTGTATTGTACCATATGTCCCGGCAAGAAATCTGCGTTCAAAGGACTCCGGCTTATTAGTGATTCCCAAAGCCCCAAAAAAGTCTGCGGGCTATAGAGCGTTTACAATTCGGGCTCTAGTACTCTGGAATGCCCTCCCAGTAACAGTCCGTGATGCCACTCCCAGTAACAGTCTGAGATGCCACCTCAGTAAGTCTCACCTTAAAACTCATTTGTATACTCTCGCCTTTAAATAGACTCCCTTTTTAGACCAGTTGATCTGCCGTTTCTTTTCTTTTTCTCCTATGTCCCACTCTCCCTTGTGAAGGAGGTCCGGTCCGATGGCCATGGATGACGTACTGGCTGTCCAGAGTCGGGACCCAGGATGGACCGCTTGCCTGTGTATTGGCTTGGGACATCTCTGCGCTGCTGATCCGCCTCCGCGTTCCGACCCGTTCTTCCTTCGGTCAACGCCCCCAGGTTCTTTTATGACACATAAGCTGGTTTTATAATCAATCAGAGACAGAGGCTGCTCATTTTGATATTTTATAACCAAAGCGCCTTGGGAGATCAATCTAGATACAACATTTCAAAGGCACGGTCCAAATTGATCTAATCCTAAAATGGCAGTTTCTCCCTCCTCACTCACTCTCACCCGCCCCTTTTCTTCTCCTCCCTACCTCGGACAGTTGAGATAACAGATTATGTCTTCATTCCAACATTCCAAATTCAAAGTCTATGTAAAAGGTTCGCACTTTAGCTGTTTTAAAATCTGACTAGGAAATAAAAAGACAACCAAATCCAACAGTTTTCCTGCTGACTCCGCTGTGGTCGGGACTCTCGCTGCTGTGTTAGATCCGCTTTGGACTGGACTCTCGCGGCTGTGTTGGATCCACTATGGATTGAACTTTCACAGTATCATGTTGGACCCGCTCGTCATCCATTGCTTTCGTCCTCTCCAAGGTTCTCATAGTCATCATTGTCACCGACGTCCCACTGGGTGTGAGTTTTCCTCGCCCTTATGTGGGCCTACCGAGGATGTCGTAGTGGTTTGTGTTGTGATTTGTGCAGCCCTTTGAGACACTAGTGATTTAGGGCTATAAAAGTAAACATTGATTGATGATTGATTGATAATTTCATTAAGACACGCCTCCAGCTGACTTCAATCCGGAATGAAGTTTTTAATCTATGCACATCTTCTTGGCGACGATTGAGACAAAAAGATATGTGCACAAATACACAAATTGGGGCGTGTTTGATGCAACGTCGCGTTTCCGGTCAGGCCTGCATTTTCCCGCTTGGGATGTGTATTGTTGTTGTAGCTACTAATTCGGCCACTAGAGGACAGCAAAGCGCAGTCAGAAGGTCTGGTGTCCTCGTTTTAAAAGCGCATTGCTGCTCTTGTCTGTATGCAATAAACGACACCTGCCGTCGTTTTGGACCAAAACACCGTTATTTCCGCCACTTTCTTCCCTAGTTCCAGACCACTTGATCCGTGCGAGGAGCCGTCCGAGCAGTCCTCGTCCATCGGCGGTCGTCTTGAACCTGGTCCTCTCAGCCTCGCTGGTGAATGATTGACATTTTTTTTTTTTTTTTTTTTTGTCTAGACAGACCCCTCCCATCATAATTCTGTTTTATGTCTGTGTCTGTCAGGTCAGACATGTTCTACACCTGTGGGCCCAACGAAGCTATGGTGGTGTCAGGTACGTAGAACGCCGAGTCATGTCTTCTTGTCACAGGATGGACGGCGGCGTAGTCAAACGGCATGTGCTCTCTCCTCCTTCCCAGGATTCTGTCGCTCTCCCCCGCGGATGATCGCCGGAGGCCGAGTCTTCGTCATCCCCTGCGTGCAGCAGTTACAGAGGTACGTGTGTGCGCATGCGGGAGATGTGCTACAAAAATATGCACCTTTCACTTATGATGGTATAACATGGCTAATGTTAGCACATAGGCAGCTAGAACAAAATAGACATCTACATGTTTTTTTAGGGACAGAGGACCCTATTGTATAAGGAAGGGGTGCCCGTGGGCGCCAGGTAGCCCGTAAGGACCAGATGAGTCGCCCCACTGGCCTGTTCTAAAAATAGCTCAAATAGCAGCACTTACCAGTGAGCTGCCTCTATTTTTTTTTAATTGTATTTATTTACTAGCAAGCTGGTCTCACTTTACTCGACATGTTTCATTCTAAGAGAGACAAAACTCAAATAGAATTTGAAAATCCAAGAAAATATTTGAGACTTGGTCTTCACTTCTTTAAATCAATTCATTTATTTTTTTACTTTGCTTCTTATAACTTTCAGAAAGACAATTTTAGAGAAAAAAATACAACCTTAAAAATGATTTTAGGATTTTTAAACACATATACCTTTTTACCTTTTTAAATTCCTTCCGCTTCTTTCCTGAAAATTTAAATCAATGTTCAAGTATTTGTTTTTTTATTGTTAAGAATAATGAATACATTTTATTTTAATTCTTCATTTTAGCTTCTGTTTTTTCGATGAAGAATATTTGTGAAATATTTCTTCAAACTTATTATGATTAAAATAAATAAAAAATATTCTGGCAAATATAGAAAATCTGTAGAATCAAATTTAAATCTTATTTCAAAGTCTGTTGAATTTTTTTTTTTTTTTTAATTCTGTAATATTTAGAAGAAATAATGATTTGTCTTTGTTAGAAATATAGCTTGGTCCAATTTGTTATATGTTCTAACAAAGTGCAGATTGGATTTTAACCTATTTAAAACATGTCATCAAAAGTCAAAAAATTAATCTTAATCTGGAAAAATTACAAATGACGTTCCATAAATTATTTTTTTAATTTTTTCAAAAAGATTCAAATTAGCTAGTTTTTACTTTCATTTTTTTTCGGTTGAATTTTGAATTTTAAAGAGTTGAAATTGAAGATAAACTATGTTTCAAAATTAAATTTTCATTTTTTTAATGTTTTCTCCTCTTTTAAACCGTATAATTGTTTTTTTTATAATTTATTCTCTACAAAAAACCTTCCGTAAAAGGAAAAAAAATGTACGATGGAATGACAGACAGAAATATCAATTTTTTAAAATATATATATATATATATATATATATATATATATAGATTTATATATATATATATATATATAGATTTATTTATTAAAGGTAAATTGAGCAAATTGGCTATTTCTGGCAATTTATTTAAGTGTGTATCAAACTGGTAGCCCTTCGCATTAATCAGTACCCAAGAAGTAGATCTTGGTTTCAAAAAGGTTGGTGGCCCCTGGTGTAAGGTTTTATTATTATTATACCGCCGCCTCTTTGAGCTGTAATTTGACCCCCTTAACATGCTTCAAAACTCACCAAATTTTACACACACACCAGGACTGCGAAAATTGCCATCTAATAAAAAAACTAACCCCCAAAACTTAAAATTGCGCTCGAGCGCCCCCTGGGAATAAAACATAGACAAAACTGCTCATAGAAAGAAAACACAGACAAAACTGCTTGTAACTTCCGATAAGAATGTCGTAGAGACATATAACAAAAACCTCTATGTAGGTCTCACTTAGACCTACGTTTCATTAATTGACATCCTTCAGCAAAAATCAACAGGAAGTTGGCAATTACCCCTTCAAAACAAACGTTTTGTAAAAACCTGTCACCTTTTTCCAAACATTATCTCCTCTGAGTGCGTTTGTTGTGTCGGCTTCAAACTCGCACAGGAAAGAGATTGAACCCTTCTGATTAAAAGTTGCGCAAAGAGTTTTTCTAACTGCTCCGGTTTTGATTTTACGAGCCTTCAAAGAACCGCTGGGCTGATGCTGCTGCGCTGCTGCCGTCTCAAGATGGCCGCTTAAAAGCAGGAAGCACCAGCGGGACCACACAATGCAGAGAAGGTAGGTACTGTGCGGGTAAAGATATGTTGACTGGGTGAAAGAAGGAGGCACCGGTTTGACTCCAGGATACAGAGAAGGTAGGTAATGTACAGGTAAAGATATGTTGTCTGGGTGATGGCAGGAAGCACCACCGTGTATGGGTGAAAGAAAGAAGCACCAGTGTGACCCCAGGATGCAGGGAAGGTAGGTAAAGTGCAGGTAAAGATATGTTGTCTGGGTGTAGCAGGAAGCACCCAGACAACGGGTGGAAAGAAAGAAGCACCAGTGTGACCCCAGGATGCAGGGAAGGTAGGTAATGTGCAGGTAAAGATATGTTGAATGGGTAAAGGCAGGAAACACCAGCAAAAGTCGGTCCCGTCCATCGCTGCTTGCAGCTTTAATCTCTAGTTGAATTCTTGTAAGCTAAAATGTGAATATTTTTACAAATACCGGTGCATGATTTGACTTTCAATCTGCTGCTCATGAATCTTTGCCAGGATCTCCCTCAACACTCTGACGCTGAACGTGAAGAGCGACAAGGTGTACACACGCCACGGCGTGCCCGTCTCCGTCACGGGCATCGCGCAGGTCAGCAGGAGTCCACCCGTGCTCCAGGAGACTCGGCACGTGGGGCGCCTCGCCGACATTTAAAGCCTTTCTTTCTTCCGTCCGCAGATGAAGATCCAGGGTCAGAACAAGCAGATGTTGGCCGCTGCCTGCCAGATGTTCATGGGGAAGTCGGAGGCGGAGATAGCGCAGATCGCCTTGGAGACGCTGGAGGGGCACCAGAGGGCCATCATAGCACACCTGACTGTGGAGGTGAATGTTTTGTGAACCACACGTTTTTGTAAGTACAATACTGTGAACTGTATGTCTGTAAATGTTTCTTTACGGCTAAAAGTGAATTCAAAATGCATTCAATGACTGTGAGAGGCATAATGGAGACTTTGGAGTATATATGGTCAGTGTTGGAAACATGAGGAGCAACTGTAAACACCGGGCCGATACGTTTGATCATTGCATGATTTCTAGTAAATTTGGCGATCAGTAACGTAATCAGAATTTTAATCAGATGCTGATACACTGCAAAAAGTCAGTGTTCAAAAACAAGAAAACAAATTACAAAAATGAGGGGCATTTTACTTCAACTAAGTAAAATTATCTGCCAACAGAACAAGAAAATTTGGCTTGTCAAGACTTTCCAAAACAAGTAAAATTAAACCTGCAAGCAGCGATGGACAGGACCGATTGGGTTGCTGCCCCCGCGACCCAAGATAAGCGGTAGTAGAGGGATGGATGGATAGATTATTACACGGAGAAAAAGTTGTATACACATGTATTATACATCAGTCTCTTAGATACGTTATAAACTCTTTCATCAACTTTTAATTAGAAGGGTTCAATCTCTCCCCTGTGCTTATTTGAAGCCGACACGACAAACAGCCTCAGAGGAGATCATGTTTGAAAAAAAGCGAAAATCTTTACCCAACTTTTGTATTGAAGGGGGAATTGCAAACTTCCTGTTGATTTTAGCTGGGGGTTGTCAGTGAATGAAATATAGGTCTAAGTGAGACCTACTTAGAGGTGTTTGTTTCATGTGTGTATGACATTTCTACTGGGAGTTAGAGGCAGTTGTGTCTGTGTTTTCTTCCTAACGGGCGCTAGAGCGCAATTTTGAGTTTTGAGGTTTGGTTTTTTGATTAGATCGCAATTTTCGCTAGTCCTAATTTGGTGAGTTTTGAAGCATGTTAAGGGGGTCAAGTTATAGCTCAAAGAGGCGGCGGTATGACAATAAAGAAGAATAATAATAAAACGCTAGAAATTCAATAGGGTCCTCTGTCCAAAAGGGACGTTGGTCCCTAACTAGCTAACCTCAATGAACCCCAAAATACATTAAAATAAGTATATTCTCACTAATAGCAAGTGCACTTTTCTTGGAAGAATTTTTTTTTTTACCTTTTTTTGCTCATTGTTGAAAAATATTCTTAAATAAGTAAATGCTAATGCCATTATTTTGACATAATGATATGCGGATATGCGCTAGGCATCATGAGTTTTTTTTTTAATGCTTGAAGTAAGATATTACTTTAAAAAAGTAGTTTTATACTTGTGAGTGTTAATGACACAACTGTGCAACAGTTGATATTTTAGTTTCAAGCATTTTTAATGAATATAGGTCATCAAATCTCAACAACAAGCTGTAATATCTTACTGAGATCATTTAGGACCCTTAAAACAAGTAAAAGACACTAACATAAAATCTGCTTAGTGAGAAGAAGTATCTTATCAGACAGAAAATAAGCAAATATCACCCTTATTTGAGATATTTAATCTTTCTAAGGTTTCAGTTTTTGCAGTGCACCACCTCGTGTTTTCCAAACAATCGTTGCTCCAACTCTGTAAAGTAGATGTAAGTTTATCGTAACTCTGCTTCTTAACGCACCTGGTCTGCCAGAGCGTAAGAAGACTCATCAGGACAAATCAGTGTGGCATAGTTCTTGATTTTTTCCCCTCCAAAAAGATGGTTAGCGACCAATCTTACTTTTTCTGGACGCATTTGACACTTTAGGGGACATTAACGTGAAAAATTCAACTAGCAGTCCGTGCTGTCTGGGCACCTCTTCCTCCATCTAAAACAGGGGTAGGGAACCCCTGGCTCTAGAACCAGTTGTGGCTCTTTTGATGACTGCATCTGGCTCTCAGATAAATCTTAGCTGATATTACTTAACACGATAAGTAATGAATAATTCCGTTGGTAATCACATTGTTAAAAATAAGGTTCAAAATATAAAACATTCTCATGTCCATTTTCTACTGCACCAGATTAAGAAGTTGCATTAATGGTAAGAAGTATTTTATTTATTATTGGTTATCTTCAGAATAACAATGTTATTAAAAAGAATCAGAGACTTATTATACTCAAAAAATGTTGGTATATTAAAATATTTGGCTTTCATGGCTCCCTCAGCCAAAAAGGTTCCCGACCCCTGATCTAAAAGCACGCCAACTTGCTTGTTATGCAAAATGCACAAAAAGGAGCGACAAAAGAACGCTCATTTGTATTTTCATGCTTTTTGCTAACTACAACCATGGCAAATGCATGTCAACTGTCTAATCAAAATGTATGTTTGTTTATAAACCCCTTATGAGTCAAAAAGCACAATTCTCGTCCTTCCACGTAACGCCCAGACATACTTCGTGATCCTGTCTACAAAGCTAAGCCTTTTGGGTAATGTAGTATATATACATTGACTCTCTAGTTTATATGTATTTATTTAACATCTATTGTACAGCACTTTGGCTACCCCTGTGGTAAATTTTAAATGTGCTATATAAATAAAGTTGATTTGATTTACTCTACTTACTTATGCAGGGTAGAAAAATTAGGAACAGATTTTCATTTGAAATGCTGAAATTTACATGCTGGAGATGTTGAAGTGTGATGACAATCTGTCATCGTCTCTATTTTACCAACAAAAAATAGAGCTTTTGATCGCTGTCAACAGTTCACAAATGCTCTTGATTTGCAAAGTAACTGCGTTGGAACATAAATGAATGTTTGAGATGGACAAACACCCTTTCAAGCTTAAAATAAGGAAGCTTTCGGTGGTGTTTCTTTCTATTATCATAAACTTATTACTTCCATCCACCCATCCATTTTCTACCGCTTATTACCTTCGGGGTCGCGGGGGGTGCTGGAGCCTATCTAAGCTACAATCGGGTGGAAGGTGGGGTACACCCAAGACAAGTCCACCTCATCGCAAATTATTATTACTTTTAATAGTAGTTGGAGTCAGTGTCAATTTTGACAGCAAAATTTGATTTAGTTTTAGTCATAGTCTTTTGACTAAAATGTAATTTAGTTTTAGTCATAATTTAGTTATTTAAATTGTTTTAGTTTTAGTTGACGAAATATCATAAGATTATAGTCGACGAAAACTACAGTAGATTTAGTCGACTAAAGGGTAATATGTAAACTTTCCCTTCAATTTCTGAAAGTCAAAGCAAAACAGCGGAAAAATACTGATACAAGTCGTATTTTGATGAAAATCATGTCTCGAATTTAGTATTTCACGAGTAAGCCGTGTAATAAACGGGATAACGTCGAGTGAGTTGTATGTTGTGGAAAATGCTTACCTGTGTGTGGATTTCGGGGTGATTCGACTGTAAATGTCGCTTCAAGTTTGTGTTTTTCCCCGTAATCCTCGCGCTGCATTTCTTACACTGCGTCTTGTTATCTTTGACCTCAAATATAAAATTTCCCCATATGTCCTCTCTCCTCTTCCTCCTCGGCGTTGACAGGTTGTCTTCTGCAGCGCATTCCCGGCTCAGTCTCAAACGCAAACTACGTTTACATAACTTCCTTACGACGTCGCTCTGATTGGTTCTCTTCCCAACTCCTCCCGCCTTTTCCTAACGAAATGAGTTCCGGTTGGATCTCATCTCTGGCAGACATTTTCGTCTCGTTTTTATTCGTTGACGAATATGTCAATACACCTCGTCATCGTCTTAGTAAATTATTTTTTATTTAGTTATTGTCTCGTTTTAGTCAGAAAAAAATGGTTGTTGACGATTACTATGACGAAAAATTTTTGTCAACAAAATTAACACTGATCGGAGTGTATTTTTACTGCCATCTAGTGTCTACTTTTAAGTCTGTGCAATATAAAACAAGTAAAACATCAGTACAGTAGTTCCAATATTAGTTGAAGTCGTGCAACTTTTGAGGTTAAGGTTAAAAAGAACACTTAAAACCTTGATAAATGGTACAGTAAACGGGTTATACTTGTATAGCGCTTTTCTACCTTCAAGGTACTCAAAGCGCTTTGACACTACTTCCACATTCACCCATTCACAAACACATTCACACACTGATGGCGGGAGCTGCCATGCAAGGCCCTAACCACGACCCATCAGGAGCAAGAGTGAAGTGTCTTCCTCAAGGACACAACGGATGTGACGAGGTTGGTTCTAGGTGGGATTTGAACCAGGGACCCTCGGGTTGCGCACGGCCACTCTCCAAACCGCGCCACACCGTCCCCAAACGATAACACATTTGTAGTAGATGCAATGTATGGAGGTTAATTCGTGTTTTTATTACAAAAGCTTTTTTGGTATGGAATTTATGCGATTGAATTTTTTTGTTTTAATTTTGTGAATTTAATTATATTTTTACATAAAATATAGCTGACAATTTAATTGAATAAAAAATGGTGTTATTCCGTTAAAATACAGTGTTTTAAAATTCAATGTATGAACATTCAAACCACGTGTATGGAGGTTAATTTGTGTCTTTTTTCCGCAAAAAATTATAAACCATTATATTTTAACAGTGATTTTTTTAACACAAATTACTCAATGAAATTGTCAGCATCCATCCATCCATTTTCTACCGCTTGTCCCTTTCGGGGTCGCTGGAGCCTAGCTCTGTTGCCTTCGGCCGGATGGTCCCGTACACCCTGGACAAGTCGCTATCTCATCACAGGGCCAACACATATAGACAGACAACATTCAGCATACATTTGATGGAAAACAAATCAGTTGCATAAATACAGTGTAGAAAAGACAAATGAATCTCCTTACAAAAAAAATAGGAAAAAATACATCTCATAACATTGCAAATTTTCTTGCAACATTCTCAAAAAGGTGTTGCATACACAGGTATTTTAGGCCACAACAATTAGGGAAAAATGATCGAAATCTTGGAGGGACTGAGTTTCTTCTGGGGAAACTCTGCTATGCTTGGTATAGATTAGAAAAACATGTGGCATAGATGATCTTTGACGCTGGTTTTGCAGTAGCAGAGCAGTCTTCGTGTTACATAGAGGATCTTTGAGTGGTTGCCGTCTTTGTTGTCATTATTTTATTACTTTAGTCACGCCTACCGTTTGGAAAAGTAAAAGTTTAAAGCTTGTGTCAGAGCTCAGACAAGACCAAAAAAAAAAAAAAAAAATTCTTAAACCAACACGTGACTTTTGCGGCCTACTGATGTTCTTGCAGGAGATCTACAAGGACCGCAAGAAGTTCTCCGAGCAGGTCTTCAAAGTAGCCTCCTCCGACCTGGTCAACATGGGCATCAGCGTGGTCAGCTACACGCTCAAAGACGTGCACGACGACCAGGTCGGAGCGTTTTATCCTTGATTTAATTCCTGAAAAAAAATGTGTTTCTCGTTTCAACACGATGCCAACCTGTGTTTTGTTGCGCCGGTGCTCAGGATTACCTGCATTCTCTGGGGAAGGCTCGCACGGCCCAGGTCCAGAAAGACGCTCGTATCGGCGAGGCGCTCAACCAGAGAGATGCTGTGATCAGGGTGAGATGTCTGATATTATGACCTGTATGGTAATATAGAATATCGTGTAAAAAAAAAAAGAAAAAAAAAAGAAAAATGAGAGATCCCTAGAAACGTGACGCCCTTGTGCCTTGGCCAAGCCTAAACTACTCAGGGCAAAGTACAATGAGGATATTCCATTGTTGTAGACGACACCAACTACAAGAATGCAAACGCATGCAAAATACGCCGTATGGTTTGAAAAACATTGGCAATAATCTTTAAAATGTAAGCTTTGTTTTTTACCCACAGTAAAATGTGAACATTGCCACTTATTTCATAATTGTGGACTTAAAATGATCAAATTCCCCCCAAAACAGAGACGTTAGGCTTGTTTTCTAACAGACTACAGCTCATTACAACTTTATTTATTTATTTATTTTTGGTTTTGTTTTAATTATTGTTCAACACTTAGCTGTACAAATTGGTTGCTCTGTCCCAGCAGGCACAAGACATTGATACAATGTTGATTATACAAACCCCTTTTCCATATGAGTTGGGAAATTGTGTTAGATGTAAATATAAAAGGAATACAATGATTTGCAAATCCTTTTCAACCCATATTCAGTTGAATGCACTACAAAGACAAGATATTATATGTTGTTTCAAAACCTGTATGTACCTTTCAGCATTAATGGTGCCTTCACAGATGTATAAGTTACCCATGCCTTGGGCACTAATGCACCCACATACCATCACAGATGCTGGCTTTTGAACTTTGCGTCGATAACAGTCTGGATGGTTCGCTTCCCCTTTGGTCCGGATGACACTATGTCGAATATTTCCAAAAACAATTTTAAATGTGGACTCGTCAGACCCCAGAACACTTTTCCACTTTGCATCAGTCCATCTTGGATGATCTCGGGCCCAGAGAAGCCGGCGGCATTTCTGGGTGTTGTTGATAAATGGCTTTCGCTTTGCATAGTAGAGCTTTAACTTGCACTTACAGATGTAGCGACGAACTGTATTTAGTGACAGTGGTTTTCCTGAGCCCATGTGGTGATATCCTTTAGAGATTGATGTCGCTTTTTGATACAGTGACGTCCGAGGGATCGAAGGTCACAGTCATTCAATGTTGGTCACCGGCCATGCCGCTTACGTGGATTACTCCGGGATCTCTAAACCTTTTGATGATATTATGGACCGTAGATGTTGAAATCCCTAAATTTCTTGCAATTGCACTTTGAGAAACTTTGTTCTTAAACTGTTTGACTATTTGCTCACGCAGTTGTGGACAAAGGGGTGTACCTCGCCCCATCCTTTCTTGTGAAAGACTGAGCATTTTTTGAGAAGCTGTTTTTATACCCAATCATGGCACCCACCTGTTCCCAATTAGCCTGCACACCTGTGGGATGTTCCAAATAAGTGTTTGATGGGTATTCCTCAATTTTATCAGTATTTATTGCCACCTTTTGACTTAGTAAATATTGACTTACCAAGACAAAATAATGACATACATAGTATTTCAGGTAAATATTGACTTACTAAGACAAAATAATGACATACTTTTAGTATGTCAGGTAACTAGGACTGTTTTGTGTTTTTTTTTGTTTTGTTTTTTTAAATATCGAGATATATATCGTATATTGCCATTCAGAATGCGGAGCGGAAAACACAACCAAAAATTGTAAGCTTCTTCACGGGACGAAGCCGGCCTACTTCACCACAGTCTGTAGTCCATTTCCCCGCCAGGCTGTAGTGAAATAGAGACGTGATGGTGGCGACAGGCCAAATTACACTGTTCCTTACACCCACCCACCCCATTCCCCGTCCGTCCGCCTGTCCCGGGCGGCGCCCCCTTCCCCCTGAAGAAATTTTCTGGGGGAAACACTGCTAAGTATATATTTCTTATTATTTTGTCATTCAATATGTACATGTTTTACAGTACAAGCTATCAAACCTATGTTTCCTTTTGCTGGCATTTAATTTTTGAAACCATAACCTTATACATTTTTCAAACGCTTGTTGCAAACGTTTATTTATAGTAAGTCATTAATTTGACTTAGTTATTCATTTCTCTTAGTAAGTCAATATTTACTAAGTAAGTCAATATTTACTAAGTCAAAATAATGACTTACTGTAAGTAGACATTTGCAACAAGCGTTTGAAAAAGAGTTAAAAGTGGAGCCACATGCTAACATATGCTCAACTTATCATGCTTAATTTACAGCAGTGGTACCGGGCCGCAGAATAATTTTTTATTCATTTTTATTTAAAACAAAAAAATATATATGCATATATTTTTTATTTATTTATTTTATTAAATCAACATAAAAAACACAATATACACTTACAAGTACTGCACCAACCACAAAAACCTCCCTTTTTCATGACAAAAACGTCCCTTTTTCATGACAAAGGAAAAAAAAAAAATCAATAAATAAAAAAGACACCCCCCCCCTATCCACTTCCCCCACCCCCCGGGCCGCGGTACTAATTATTAAGCGTTGACCGGTCCGCGGATACAAAAAGGTTGGTGACCACTGATTTACAGGACAAAAAAAATATATATATATATATACACACGTGTGTGTGTGTGTGTGTGTGTGTATGTATATATGTATATATATATATATATATATATATATATATATATATATATATATATATATAATCTTTAAGAATTTAGTTTAGGCGGTGGCTCTTTGTTGTAAAGGTGGCCGCGTTAACAACAAAGTGCTGCGGGAAACCCTGCTTAGCGTTATTTACGATGGTAAATGGGTTATACTTGTATAGCGCTTTTCTACCTTCAAGTCACTCAAAGCGCTTTGACACTTTCTACATTCACACACACATTCACACACATATGGCGGGAGCTGCCATGCAAGGCCCTAACCACCACCCATCAGGAGTAAGGGTGAAGTGTCTTGCTCAAGGACACAATGGATGTGACGAGATCGGTAGAAGGTGGGGATCGAACCAGGAACCCTCAGGTTGCCGGCACAGCCACCCTCCCAACCGCGGCACGCCGTAATCTTGTGAAAGAGTTTTTCCTTGGATTCATACACGTGCAGATGCACGGGTGCATGAATAGGGAGCACGTCTCGTCCAATCAGGATTGGTCTTAGCATGTTTGGGGAACAATAAGTGATGAATACCACATTTATACATTTTTCTGTTTGGTGCTAAAAGGTCCACTCAAAACGCTGCCGTACCTTCTGTCCATGCAGGAGGCTCACGCCATGCAGGAGAAGATCTCGGCTCAGTACAAGAACGAGATCGACATGGCCAAGGCCCAGCGTGACTATGAGCTCAAGAAGGCCGCCTACGACGTTGAAGTCAACACCAAAAAGGCGGAGTCAGAGATGGCCTACCAGTTGCAGGTAACGATGGAGGGCGGACCCTCAGCCCGGCGACTCGTGCGCAACTCCCCTCACCGGGCGATCCGTCCTTGTCGGCAGGTGGCCAAGACTAAGCAGCGCATCGAGGAGGAGAGGATGCAGGTGCAGGTGGTGGAGCGCAGCCAGCAGATCACGCTGCAAGAGCAGGAGATCACCCGCAAGGAGAAGGAGCTGGAGGCCAAGGTGAAGAAGCCCGCCGAGGCCGAGAGATATCGCCTCGAGAAACTGGCCGAGGCCCAGCGGTAAATCTGAATCCTGCCGAGTGACAAGTGCTGTTGATTGATGACGTAGGACCCCGCGATTTGTGGGGGGCCCCGATTTGCGTGAATTTGGGGATGTATATTGTAGCTTCCCGGAACAGTTAGTGCTGCAAGCGATTCTGAGTATTTCTTCTGTTGTTTATGTTGTGTTACGGTGCGGATGTTCTCCCGAAATGTGTTTGTCATTCTTGTTTGGTGTGGGTTGACAGTGTGGCGCATATTTGTAACACCGTTAAAGGCCTACTGAAATGAGATTTTCTTATTCAAACGGGGATAGCAGGTCCATTCTATGTGTCATACTTGATCATTTCGGGATATTGCCATATTTTTGCTGAAAAGATTTAGTAGAGAACATCGACGATAAAGTTCGCAACTTTTGGTCGCTAATAAAAAAGCCTTGCCTTTGCCGGAAGTGTGTGGGCGTGACGTCACCGGTGTGAGGGCTCCTCACATCCTGTGAAGTGAAGTGAATTATATTTATATAGCGCTTTTTCTCTAGTGACTCAAAGCGCTTTACATAGTGAAACCCAATATCTAATTTGTACATTTAAACCAGTGTGGGTGGCACTGGGAGCCGGTGGGTAAAGTGTCTTGCCCAAGGACACAACGGCAGTGACTAGGATGGCGGAAACGGGGATCGAACCTGCAACCCTCAAGTTGCTGGCACCGCCGCTCTACCAGCCGAGCTATACCATCCTCACATTGTTTATAATGTGAGCCACCAGCAGTAAGAGCAATTTGGACCGAGAAAGCGACAATTTCCCCATTAATTTGAGCAGGGATGAAAGATTCGTGTATGAGGATATTGATAGTGAAGGACTAGAAAAAATACAAATAAAGAAATAAAAAGCGAAGGCTCCGGGCGGCGGCAGTGTGAGCGTTTCAGATGTAATTAGACACATTTACTAGGATAATTCTGGAAGATCCCTTATCTGCTTATTGTTTTAATAGTGTTTTAGTGAGATTGTAAAGACATACCTCAAAATCGGATGGCTGCAGTGCACACGCCAGTGTCTCAGAGAGAAGGCGAGGAAACAAGCTCACAGCTGTCTTTTTTGACAGCTGCAGGAGGAGGACGCATATTCTACTCAAGTCTCCGGTAAGAGCTGACTTAATATCCCAATTTTCCCATCCAAAAACATGCTGGTTGATGTAGAGAAACATGTTCCCTTGAACGCTCTGTGTTAAAGCTTCACAACAAACAAAGAAACACTGGTTGTGTTTCAGTTGCTAAAGGCAGCTGCAATCCACCGCTTTCCACCAACAGCATTCTTCTTTATAGTCACCATTATTAATTGAACAAATTGCAAAAGATTCAGCAACACAGATGTCCAAATTACTGTGTAATTATGCGGTTAAAGCAGACGACTTTTAGCCGTAAGTGGTGCTGAGCTAATATGTCCCCTCCAACCAATGTCACAAATACGCGTCATCATACGCATCATCATTCTGCGACGTTTTCAACAAGAAACTCCACGGGAAATTTAAAATTGCAATTCAGTAAACTAAACCGGCCGTATTGGCATGTGTTGCAGTGTTAATATTTCATCATTGATATATAAACTATCAGACTGCGTGGTCGGTAGTAGTGGGTTTCAGTACGCCTTTAATGTTGTTTATATGGCCACCCTCAGTGGGACCTGTATGGCTGTTGACCAAGTATGCCTTGCATTCACGTGTGTGTGTATGTGTGCGCAAAGCTGTAGATATTATGTGACTGGGCCGGCACGCAAAGGCATTGCCTTTTAAAGGTTTATTGGTGCTCTGCTATGTCCGTGTACACAGCGTCGTTTTAAAAAGTCATACGTTTTACTTTTTGAGAACGATACGGACAATTTTGAAACCGATACCGATAATTTCTGATATTACATTTTATAGTCATTGTCACCGACGTCCCACTGGGTGTGAGTTTTCCTTGCCCTTATATTGGCCTACCGAGGATGTCGTAGTGGTTTGTGTTGTGGTTTGTGCAGCCCTTTGAGACACTAGTGATTTAGGGCTATATAAGTAAACATTGATTGATTGATTGATTGATAAAGCATTTATCGGCCGATAATATCGGACATCTTTAACTTCAATATTGTTCAATTAAGGACACTTTTTACGTATGTCTAGCTAGTGTGCTCTTGTGTGCTTAGCTGTTGTGCAGCTGCCAGTAGCCTATGATCTACAATGTTAACTTTTTTGCAAATGGCTTGACTAAAATACACGTTTTCTGGCCTTTTTGCAGCCTCAAGTTGATCATGGAGGCTGAAGCAGAGGCGGAGTCCATCAAGGTGCTTGTTTTATTTTTCCTCCCTTGTCTTTTTCACCGAGCAGCACGGTACGACAGGGGTTAGTGCATGTGCCTCACAATACGAAGGTCCTGAGTTGTCCTGGGTTCAATCCCGGGCTCGGGATCTTTCTGTGTGGAGTTTGCATGTTCTCGCCATAGTGTGTGAGTGTGAATGTTGTCTGTCTATCTGTGTTGGCCCTGCGAAGAGGTGGCGACTTGTCCAGGGTGTACACCGCCTTCCGCCC
Organism: Nerophis ophidion; assembly: GCF_033978795.1. Taxonomy (NCBI): domain Eukaryota; kingdom Metazoa; phylum Chordata; class Actinopteri; order Syngnathiformes; family Syngnathidae; genus Nerophis; species Nerophis ophidion. Next base: position 17,745,795 of record NC_084614.1, on the reverse strand, counting down.
GAATGCAGCTGAGATAGGCTCCAGCGACCCCCCCGCAACCCCGAATGGGACAAGCAGTAGAAGATGGATGGATGTCTTTTTCACCGCCCTGTTCCGCTTGCTCCATCAGATCAAAGGTGAGGCGGAGGCCTTTGCCGTGGAGGCCAAAGGTCGCGCCGAGGCCGAGCAGATGGCGAAGAAGGCGGAAGCCTTCCAGCAGTACCAGGACGGCGCCATGGTGGACATGTTGCTGGAGAAACTGCCCCTGGTGAGACTCTGACTTATTGCAATCGAATATGAGTCTCAGACACACGTAGTCTACAAATAAGCTGTGGCTGTAGGCAACCTCTTGATTTATTTTATTTTTTTCACAAGATGGCAGTATAGCTTCATTTGAATTATGATTATGGGTCAGTCTCCAGTGGCATTATCTAGCCACTTTATAACCCTGTAGTGATGTAAAAGCAGTTTGCTCCTTCCTGCTACTACAAAACTAGTTGTGTTGTTTAATATTGGAAATAACTATTCGGCCTCCAATTGCCAACAAGCTCTCTTTTTAGCGCTGGGTCAGAAAATGTTGGTAGAAATCCCTCATGTTTTTCTTGTTATTAAAGTTAAAGTTAAAGTATCACACAGACTAGATGTGGTGAAATTTGTCCTCTGCATTTGACCCATGCCCTTGTCCACCCCCTGGGAGGTGAGGGGAGCAGTGGGCAGCAGCGGTGGCCACGCCCAGGAATAATTTTTGGTGATTTAACCCCCAATTCCAACACTTGATGCTGAGTGTCAAGCAGGGAGGTAATGGGTCCCGTTTTTAAAGTCTTTGGTATGACTCTGCCGGGGTTTGAACTCACAACCGACCGATCTCAGGGCGGACACTCTAACCACTAGACCACTGAGTAGGTTTTACTCCCCAAAATGGCAGTAGCTGCATGTGAAGTGGTCACAAGTGATCAGCATCCGGCAGTTTTATCACGTTCTGCATGCACTTTCAAAATGTTCAATCAGCTGCCGGTGTGAAACTTGTTGTTTTTAATGCTGACTGAGCAGTTTGTCGGTTCTGTTGTCTTTGTGTTGTGCAACATGCGTGTTGGTCCACAAGAGCTATAAGATTAAGATAAGACATCCATCCATCCATCTTCTTCCGCTTATCCGAGGTCGGGTCGCGGGGGCAACAGCCTAAGCAGGGAAACCCAGACTTCCCTCTCCCCAGCCACTTCGTCTAGCTCTTCCCGTGGGATCCCGAGGCTTTCCCAGGCCAGCCGGGAGACATAGTCTTCCCAACGTGTCCTGGGTCTTCCCCGTGGCCTCCTACTGGTTGGACGTGCCCTAAACACCTCCCTAGGGAGGCGTTCGGGTGGCATCCTGACCAGATGCCCGAACCACCTCATCTGGCTCCTCTCGATGTGAAGGAGCAGCGGCTTTACTTTGAGTTCCTCCCGGATGGCAGAGCTTCTCGACCTATCTCTAAGGGAGAGCCCCGCCACCCGGCGGAGGAAACTCATTTAGGCCGCTTGTACCCGTGATCTTATCCTTTCGGTCATGACCCAAAGCTCATGACCATAGGTGAGGATGGGAACGTAGATCGACCGGTAAATTGAGAGCTTTGCCTTCCGGCTCAGCTCCTTCTTCACCACAACGGATCGGTACAACGTCCGCATTACTGAAGACGCCGCACCGATCCGCCTGTCGATCTCACGATCCACTCTTCCCCCCACTCGTGAACAAGACTCCTAGGTACTTGAACTCCTCCACCTGGGGCAGAGAACCATGGACTCGGACTTGGAGGTGCTGATTCTCATTCCGGTCGCTTCACACTCGGCTGCGAACCGATCCAGTGAGAGCTGAAAATCCCGGTCAGATGAAGCCATCAGGACCACATCATCTGCAAAAAGCAGAGACCTAATCCTGCGACACAGGTGTCAAACTCAAACCCCGGGGGTCATTTTATTTGGCCCTCAAAAGCCAGGAAATAATATGTATCCATAAAGAACTCTGACTTTTCTTACTAAATGTATTATTATTTTTTATTTTGGGAGGAAAAAATGATATGTACTACATGTAATTGCAAATTATGTTCACTTAAATATTGTCTTATTATTCAAAAATATATGATCAAACATTCAAAACATTTTTCAAATAGAAATAAATACTAATGATAATGATTTAAAGCAAGGTATCCATCAAATTGTGCAATGTAAAAGTAGCAATAAGTTAAAGTTAAAGTAACAACAAGTAAAGAAATAAGAAAGTTAAAGTACCACTGATTGTCACACACACACGAGGTGTGGCGAAATTATTCTCTGCATTTGACCCATCACCCTTGATCACCCCCCTGGGAGGTGAGGGGAGCAGTGAGCAGCAGCGCTGGCCACGCCCGGGAATCATTTTTGGAATTTAACCCCCAATTCCAACCCTTGATGCTGAGTGCCAAGCAGGGAGGTAATGGCTCCCATTTTTATAGTCTTTGGTATGACTCGGCCGGGGTTTGAACAGATTTCCCGGTAAAATTGTGAAATTTACTGTTTTTTTACAGCATTTTTCTCAAAATGAAAAAAAAAAGTACTTTGTTTTTTTTTTAATAAACTGTAAAAGAAAAAAAAAACAACTGGCAGCTCAGGTGCCAAAATGTTACTGTAAAATTGCAGGGGTTTTTTTAATTTACAGTAAAAAAAAAACACATTCTACAGTAACAATCTGGCAAATGAGCTGCCTTTTTTTTTTAACTGCCATAAAAACAACACTACTGTTTTTCCATTTATAATAATATACTCTAAATTTTGAGGTGAAATTATTGCAGTTTATCATATTTTTTTTACATTTTTGTTTTAAAAAAATCTACTCATATAAAACAATTGTGTCATAATAGTATTCACTAGGGGTGTGGGGAAAAAATCAATTCAAATACGAATCGCGATTCTCACGTTGTGCGATTCAGAATCGATTCTCATTTTTTTTTAAATCAATTCTTTTATTTTTTTATTTTTTTATTTTTTAATCAATCCAACAAAACAATACACAGCAATACCATAACAATGCAATCCAATTCTAAAACCAAACCTGACCCAGCAACACTCAGAACTGCAATAAACAGAGCAATTGAGAGGAGACACAAACACGACACAGAACAAACCAAAAGTAGGGAAAAAAAATGAATATTATCAACAACGGTATCAATATTAGTTATAATTTCAGCATAGCAGTGATTAAAAATCCCTCATTGACATTATCATTAGACATTTATAAAAAAGAAAAAATAACAATAGAGGCTTACACTTGCATCGCATCTCATAAGCTTGACAACACAATGTTTTCACAAAGATAAAATAAGTCGTATTTTTGGTTCGTTTAATAATTAAAACAAATTTACATTATTGCAATCAGTTGATAAAACATTGTCCTTTGCAATTATAAAAGCTTTTTTTTTTTTTAAATCTACTACTCTGCTTACATGTCAGCAGACTGGGGTAGATCCTGCTGAAATCCTATGTATTGAATGAATACAGAATCCTTTTGAATCGGAAAAATATTGTTTTTGAATCGAGAATCGCGTTGAATCAAAAAAAATCGATTATACCCAAAAATCGATATTGAATCGAATCGTGGGACACCCAAAGATTCGCAGCCCTAGTATTCACTCTACCAACCGGCATAGCTCGGTTGGTAGAGTGGCTGTGCCAGCAACTTGAGGGTTCCAGGTTCGATCCCCGCTTCTGCCAACCTGATCACTGCCGTTGTGTCCTTGGGCAAGACACCTTACCCTCCTGCTCCCAGTGCCACCCACACTGGTTTAAATGTAACTTAAATATTGGGTTTCACTATGTTAAGCGCTTTGAGTCAATAGAGAAAAGCGCTATATAAATATAATTCACTTCACTTCACTGTTAGAAGCGACTCTCTGGGGCCAAACACAACCGTGAGGGGCCAAACATAACTGTGATGTGACCCTCAGTGAAAACGACAAGATGAGAGGAAGGTGTTGACAATTTGTATTTCCTGTGCGTCCACTAGATGGCAGAAGAGATCAGCAAGCCCCTGTGTCAGGCCCAGAAGGTTACCATGGTATCGAGTGGCGGCGAAGTGGGCGCTGCCAAACTGTCGGGAGAGGTCCTGGACATCATGACGCGCCTCCCCGACGCATTGGAGAAACTGACCGGGGTCAACATCTCCCAGGTATTGCACAATTATGAACAGCGTACAATAGGTGTCGCTACACTAAGGAAGTACGACGTCACTTCCGTTCTAACTTTTTTTACCTTCACAATGCGTCCCGAGCACACCAGGGCCTTTTCTGACGGTAGTGCGTCAACTAAAAGGAAAGAGAAATGAAATTAGACATCCTGAAATTTTGCTCTGGCTGGCACTCTTGATGCATGCGGGGACATTTTTTCCATAACCCCCATAAAAAAATGTCTGGACGATCGGAGCATGAGGAAGGAAGTCATGACATTTATACAGTAAGTTTCTACCACAAATTCACAAGCCAAAAAAATGCGTGAGCCGAAATCAAATGCTAACGTTAGCATGTTGACAGTTAACATATGTCAAATAAGTTATATGACGTGCACGGCTGCAAAATTGGCTAAAAAAGTTAGTATGTGACAAGTGCTAAGATACATGGCACGCTAACTTTAGCACAATGTCATGCTAATGAGAGCCTGATAAAATCTAGCATGTGTCAAGTACATGCTTGCCAACCCTCCCGAATTTTCCAAAAGACTCCCGAAATTCAGTGCCTCTCCCGAAGATCTCCCAGGACAACTATTCTCCCGAATTTCTCCGCATTTCCAGCCGGACAACAATATGGTCCGGACAGCCTGTCGTCACGTCCTCTTTTCCTCCATATAAACAGCGTCCCGGCCCACTCACGTCATAACACCTACAGCTTTTAGAGAGTGCACACAACAAGAAGGAGACAAAGCAGAAGAACAAAGAAGAGACAGTCATGGCGACGACAAATAAGAAGAAGTACGCTTGCACGTTCCAAAATGACTGGAATCAAGAATTTCAGTTGTAGAGCTAGGGAAGAGTCTGCCGCAGCTGCGATTGGACCTGGATAGCCTCTGGGAAGAAGTAGTGCAGTACCAAGTACTTGGAAAGGAAAGATCTTACTCAAGAAGCAAGGATTGACCGGTTTTGGGCCATGCTGGGGAGAGATGGAAGATTCCAGACTCTGGTGCATTTGATGAAGGCTCTTTTGTGTGTGCATCATCAGAGATGGTGTTCAGCATGGTTAGAAAGATAGTGACAGAGAATAGAACGAGGATGGACAATTCCACCCTAAACTCACTCCTTTTACCTGCAAATTATATGTCATAGATGCTGCTGCCCATACCTATGCTCCTTCAAAGGCTGTGCTACTGGCTGCAAAGCATTGCACTTTCAAATACAACAATGAGTAGAGTGTTATGTGTGTATATATGTGTAAATAAATGAACACTGAAAATCAAGTGTTTCTTAATAATCTAATTAAGATATATATATATATATATATATATATATATATATATATATATATATATATATATATATATATTAGATTATCCAGAGAATAGTCTTAATTAGATTATCCAGAGAATAGTGCTCGATAACGTGGTAGAGCGCAATATATGTATGTGTGGGAAAACTCACAAGACTACTTCATCTCTACAGAACTGTTTCGTGAGGGGTTCCCTCAATCGTTCTGTAGAGATGAAGTAGTCTTGTGATTTTTCCCACACATACATATATATATATATATACATATATATATATATGTCTTGATTGGATTATCCAGAGAATAGTGCTCGATACCGTGGTAGAGCGCAATATGTAGGTGTGGGAAAAAATCACAAGACTACTTCATCTCTACAGAACTGTTACATGAGGGGTTCCCTCAATCATCAGGAGATTTTAATGGAAGCATTCACATACAATGGTTTATATAGAGCACAGAGTGGGTGGGTACAAGCAGGCGTAGGGTGTGGTGATTGGCTCATGTGTTACCTAGGAGGTGTTTCCGTTTGTGGCGGCATGTTGAAATGATTTCACTGCGCTTGTTGAGGGATGATAGATCTGGATGATATATAATAAACAGTTTCTCTTTTAAGCATAGGTTGCATCTTTTATTACCACTGTTGTAAGGTGTGCTGGATGCAAGAATTTGCCATGTTATCGAATATAGTATGAATAACATGCAACAAATCATTTCAAACCACAACAAAGCAATTGCAAAAGGACTGCCTACCCCCAGACTAAACAACTCTGAAACCAATAATGAATGTAACTGTCGCAAGAAACCTGATTGCCCTCTCAACGGAGGGTGCTTACAGACATCAGTCGTTTACCAAGCAAAGGTAACACGCAAGGACATTAACACATCCGACACGTACGTAGGATTAACCGAAGGAGCGTTCAAAACAAGATGGAATAATCACAACGCCTCCTTTAGAAACCAGACTTTGCGGAATTCCACAGAACTCAGCAAACACATTTGGAACCTCCAAAGACAATAATGTTGAATATTCAATAACATGGAAAATTCTTGCATCCAGCACACCTTACAACAGTGGTAATAAAAGATGCAACCTATGCTTAAAAGAGAAACTGTTTATTATATATCATCCAGATCTATCATCCCTCAACAAGCGCAGTGAAATCATTTCAACATGCCGCCACAGACGGAAACACCTCCTAGGTAACACATGAGCCAATCACCACACCCTACGCCTGCTTGTACCCACCCATTCTGTGCCCTATATAAACCATTGTATGTGAATGCTTCCATTAAAATCTCCTGATGATTGAGGGAACCCCTCATGAAACAGTTCTGTAGAGATGAAGTAGTCTTGTGATTTTTTTCCACACCTACATATTGCGCTCTACCACGGTATCGAGCACTATTCTCCGGATAATCCAATCAAGACATATATATCTCCTGATGATTGAGGGAACCCCTCATGAAACAGATCTGTAGAGATGAAGTAGTCTTGTGATTTTTTCCCACACCTATATATATATATATATATATATATATATATATATATATATATATATATATATATATACTGTATGAGCGGCTCGTAGAACCCGAGAGTAACAAGCGGTTGCCTTGTTGCCTTTTCATTAAGAAAAATAAACTAGTTTTCAGTATAAGTTTGCTGGTTTCAAATATTGTAATGCCAAGCGTATATCATTGTGTCAAGATAATGGCACTAGCATTTACTTAATTTAAGAATATTTTTCAACATACTGAGGCCCTAGTGTGTGAATGTCACTGTGAATGTTGTCTATCTGTGTTGGCCCTACAATGAGGTGGCGACTTGTCCAGGGTGTACACTGCCTTCCGCTCGATTGTAGCTGAGATAGGCACCAGTGCCCCCCGTAACACCAAAGGAGAATAAGCGGTAGAAAATGGATGAATGGAGAAAAAAGGTCTCATATTTGTTTTTTCTATCAAGAAAAGTGCGCTTGTTATTAGTGAGAATATACTTTTTTTAAGGTATTTTGGGGTTCATTGAGGTGAGTTAATATTACTTGTTTTGGAAAGTTTTGACAAGCCAAATGTTCTTGTTCTATTGGCAGATAATTTTGCCTAGTTCAAGTAAAATACCCAAAATGTTTGTATTTTTTTTCCTTCTTTTTGAACACTGACTTTTTGCAGTGCAAATAACAAAGCCCCTCTTCCATCCCTCCGCTCTTCAGGTGAGCTCCCGCATTGGCTGAGGAATCTCGGCTGGTCTCCTGTTGCTGGACGCCACTATCTGCACGGGTCATTGAACACACCGTCAGCTCCCAGCACATTTCTCTCTTTGTTTTGTCGGGTAGTCCTCTTCACCTTCCTTTTCCACTCTGTATGCGCGCGTGTGCACGTACAATTTACCTTGTTCTTACTTTTGTTGTTTTTTATGTGGCCTGGAAGTGCAAAACACTTTGAGCCATGAAACAAATGACAGAAAACAAAAGGCAAAACAAATTACAATTCAAGCTGCGAGCAGGGTTGAGAGGGCCATGACCCATGCAGTCGCCTCCTTCCCGAAGTCCCAATCCACCATCAAACATTTTAGGAAGATCGAAGCATGAGGAAGTAAGTTACGACCATTATCATTTTCCACCACAAGGAGGCGATGTTGGTGTCAATATCAATGTCTAGTCCAGGGGCGACGCCAGACAGATTTCACTGGGGCACGTGCCCCAGTGTTGATCTGCAGTGCCCCAGTAAAAATTTCACCAATAAAAAAAAAAACGCTTCAGAGTTTTAAGTCTACATAACATAGACAACAGCGCACATACTACTTAGTATGGTAATTGATTGATACTGTATTCACTCCACGTAACAATGAGCACATGGCTAATTAATATGGTAATTTATTCACGTGTGGATCGAGACTTCAGTTGAGAGAGAGAGAGAGAGGGGATGCGAATCACTGCTGAGGTAGGTAACGTTAGCCAACAGCAATTTGTTAATTATATAATTTCGATTTTGATTTGACTCAAACTGTAACTCCGAGATGGATATCAGAAAGTTATTCGCTTGCAGCAGGGAAGAAGCAGCAGGAATGAGAGATGTAAGTGAAGTCCTAGCTAGCTAGGCAACATCATTGTCTTAAGTTGATGCTAAGTTAGCTAACTTTATTCCTTGTATCAAGACAAACATATTTATTTGCTGTACGAGCTGTCGGGGGAATTTCCAATCAACATTAAACATAATGTTGGTTATTGTCTGCTGGTTCTGCTCAGGACCTCTGCATCAATGATGATTTGGAGTAAGCATGTGTGAGTTGAGTGCTTCTCAAAGGGTTTATCTTCAGGAAGAAAAACATTTTTCCATATCAAGTCGTGAGCCAATTTTTAAATCATTCAAGTTTATTTCACAGAAAAATAGCACAGTAGACTTGTCTTGTTAATCGGTGTGATTTTGACTAAAATAATCTTGTTTTGTCACCAGAAAAATGGCTACAGCTAAAGCATCTGGTTTTGTTTCCAGTAAAAATAGTAACATTTCTGTATTTGTTTTCAGAAAGATGGCTGAAAACATTGGGTTTTGTTGCCCCATTTAGATTTTTTTAAAATATATTTCCATGTCTGTCCTGAGTCCTCCTCCAACTTGATAGTCTGTTTGCCTTTTGCTAAAATACTCACTAATAGTCACTAGAAAAATGGCTAAAAATATCTGGTTTTGTTGCCACAATTTGATTTTTTTCTCCCTAAAGTTTTTTTTTTTCATGCACACGTCTGACTGCGACTCACTGAAAATGACATACAATCCACTTTTATGTCACGACCCAGCAGTTGAGAACCACTAGTCAACTGTATAACAGTTACTGTAATATTTCCATGTCTGTCCAGAGTGATTGACCACTTTGCAAAAATGAAAACGAGACGTTGCAGTTTACTTCTCAGAAAATGTTTCCCTGAACAGACACACAACAGTTGTTCATTTATTCTACTACTGTGGCTTTATTGTTTTGTGTATATTTTATAGTTTTGTGTATCTGAAATAGGATTAGCCACATTGCCATAAATGGAAATTAAATAATATAAAAGAACCCAGAGATGTAGGGGTGCTTTATTTTTTGTTTTACTTTTGTAGATGTTAAATTTGCAGATGATTACTATTTTAAAAAAGATTCATTGCTCTTCCTCTTCGCTTTTACCAGTAGCAGTTTAGAAGTCTGGAGAAAATAAGTGCACAAGTAGGTCAAATGCATTAGTTAATTTCAGGTGGTTAATCAAAGATCCATACAACATCTGATATGATTTCATAGTTTAAATGATTATTTATGTATTTTTTATGATAAATAAATTCTAAAAATGTTTTTGCTTGCGCGCTTTGCACGCTCACATGG